>NC_137009.1:5533261-5580761 GCF_032717465.1 Coenobita brevimanus
CTGAGTTGGTGAGGTGCATCAGGGGGCGGTGTACCATTGACAGGAGGAAAACTTCCCTGTTGTGGTTCCATACAGTGGTGAGGTTGTTGTTCGCCTTGAAGAAAACCACCTTATTCTTGTCAAGTATCCTCCCAACCTTGACTATATGGAGACAGTTTTTCTTGACTGTGCCACAGACTCCGGTGTCGTGAACGTGGATGTACTGAGCGAGAAAGGGGCTAGCGTACCAGCTGTCCAGGTACAAGACGTGACAACGATGAAAGTACTCCTCTATCAGTGTCTTCACCATGGCCCCAGAGAGACCAATACTTCGATCTTCTGTTATGTCTCTCTGAGCGCCTGTGTACAAGACTATGTCTTCCACATAAGCAGTTTTACAGCCACACATAACGAAGATCTTGAACCCAAAACGGTGTCTCTTGCTGGTTATGTACTGCCGAAAAGAAATATTGCCTCTCCACACCATAAGACTCTCGTAAGGTTAGAAGGATGAGCAGAATTTTTCCCGCAGGTGATCAAATACCATCCTTATTCTTCTTATTCTATCTGTGTTATTTGCATAAGCAGGGTCGTTGGCATCGTAAAAGTGGATGTGGCTCCGAATTTGTTAGAATCTATTATGACCCATTACCTTCCCAAAGAAAGGTGTGCTGGTCATTGGGTCCGTAGACCAATATCCCAGAATTTGTCTTTTCCATACAACACCCATCAAGGGAGCCAGGGTAAAAAAGATGAACATTATCACCTGTGGTAACTAAGTAGTCATACTGTTGGGAGTGCCTGCTTGTCATTCCTTCACACTTGGTTTCATGGCGCTGGCTGCCAGTGAATGTGTTTGTTTGCTCCACAGTCTGCTCCACAAACTCGTCACCAAAGTACAGTATAAGTGGAAGAAATCCACCCTGGTGGAGCCTGCATGGAGTCCAGGAGCTCTGCAGCCAGACTGCCACTCTTCCGTGAATTGGTGAATGATAGGAGCAAAGTCACTCCCATCTTCCCAGTCCCACGACACACCAACGTCTCCAGCCTTGTCTCAATCATCGCCTTCATAGGAGTGGGAAGGAGGGGGTGGTGGGAGTGGTTGGGGAGGCGGAGAGCGGCGCCCTTCCCCACTCGCGCTCCTTTTCCCTCTCCCTTTTCCTTTCCCTTTGCTTCCTTTCCCAATTTCACAGGGCTGTGGGGAGAAAGCATGGGAATCTTGCGGGGAGAAAGAGGTGCAAGGGCGCGGCTGCTCCTCACCTGCTCGCTCCCCAGGTGCACCATGTGATCGCCTGGGAGCTGCCTCCCTGCCACCACCACTTTCCCTTTCACTGCTCACGCCTGCCACATCACTCGCACCTTCCCCAGACAAAGTAGAAGCACCATACCTTATTTTCCTTCTCTGCACCTGCAGTTCCCCACGGTGAATTCCTTTCCCTCTCCCACCACAAGGTTACACCAGTTCCTACGGCTCCGACCTCGTCCTCTGCAAACCCTTCATCTAGGACTGGAGAGAGGTGCGTGCACATGGTGGAGGTCCAGGCTGGCCTTCCCTTGTCTTACAGTACGTAACATACCGCCACTTCCTTTGCAACAGTACCTCCTCATCACTGCTCCTCACCCACTACCTAAGATGGATTTAAACATAAGCACAAGTATTAAGTTGATTTGACCTAAGTTTGAAGCTATGCAACTAGTCAATGAAACAATAAAGCTCTGGGAAGAATTGAGTATGTTCAACCCATATTATGTGTATAGCCCAACTCCAACTGTCTTTATAATCTTCTCTATTGTACTTGCACTTGTGTTGTTGGTGATGCACAGAATGTAAACAAGAACTGCAGACTTGGAGTCAGTATTTACTTGAGGAAGAGTGAACATTCAAGTGAGACCCCCTGAATGAAAGGTGTACAGTATAATATGTAAATATTGTAGATTTTATATAAAAAATGAAGAAAATTATTGAACGACACATGAATTAGTATTACATGATATACAAGTATCCAGTTCTTATAACAATATCATTATATCTAATAGAAATGACTAACAAATATATTAATAACTCTTACTATAATCTTGGCATTGTACTGGTTTTGTATATATGTGGATGTCTGTTATACATACACATTTTACATCATGTTACTCAATAATCGATAATCAGTTTTATTATAGTGTGTTTGCTCCATTGTGTATATAGAAAATGTTTTCAGTATATTATATTTCTAGAATATTATTAGGTCAGTACAATATTATCATAAAAATTTTCTATACAATATTATAATCAATATTATATGTTCATAGATTAGACTGTGTAACTGCTAAATGCTGTCATAGGTTCGCCAGCTGTTGTGACCAAGCGATGACAGGACTCTAAACTATCATAATACAAAACATAATCGATAAGATCATAAATGTGTAGTTTAAAGTGTGAATGAAAGTCAAGCTAGGTGAGGGAAAGGAAATGTGTTGGCAGAAATTCTGTGAGGAATGCCAGACTGCATTGTGCCACCAGAAACGCTACATACACACAGACACACAGGCTTCTAGAACAATCTCACATACGTCCAGTACATGTGACACAAGCTCTCCTATACAAGAAAGGAGGAATTAGACAGGGAGAAGGGAGAGTGCGACGGGGGCGAGAGGTTGTCGAGAGAGAGTGAGACAGTCTGAGAGGTAGCTAGCGGGACTCTACTCCATACTCCACTCGTGTGTGAGAAACTTTAGTTAATCTTTTCAAGACAATAAAATTGTTAATAGTCCCATACTCATCTTTACCTCTCCTGTCATTGCATGATGAAGGTAACTAAGATTATCTACATACAAACCTACTCATGTATAACTACAGCTAGTCCACCAGTGCAGTATGGACATAAGTATTCAACAAAACCCACTACAAGCAGCTATGAAGTTACTACAACAGAAGGTAAGCCTATGGTCAAAGTAATGCACCTGATATTTGAATAAATGAAAGTAACATTACATGCAGCCCGACGTCAGAGTAAGCGAAGCTTCAGATCTCAGATCCAACTGCCTAACAAATCAGTGGCTTGATGGGGGTAACGAGAGGGAGTTAAAGGGTGGATGTCTAGTGGCAGACTACCCTGTCCCTATATTAGTGTTCATTACTGTACAAATATACATGTATATGTATTACGTGATATATATATATATATATATATATATATATATATATATATATATATATATATATATATATATATATATGAGCGCGGGTTCGCCTCCCGCCAGGTTGTAAAAACATTGGGAAGCGTTCACCAAGCAACTTGCTTCTTTGGCGGACACAAGGGGTGCTGTGGTTGAACTAGTGTCGCATACTAGTATGCTTGCACCCAATCGGCTTAAGGCGGGCCGATTACACTTGGTTCACAGACTACACACACATCCAAAGCCACTACAACATTAAAATCACACTCACAAGCACTCCTCACCCTACATACTGTACAGTCTCTACCAGACAGCCTAAGGGACTGGGTTGAGATACATTGGCTCTATCGTCCCTGCTTCGGTAGGGATAGGCCGGTCCTGCAGTGGACCTCAACGGCTAATGATGATGATAATGATTATATATATATATATATATATATATATATATATATATATATATATATATATATATATATATATATAATATTGTCAAACGCCTTAATCCTATAAAGGGTGGCCACAAACAAATCGCCTCCATGTAGTCCTGTCCCCCGTCATTTCATTGCCGTACTCCTAGCTCACACCCCCCTCTCTCATATACCTCTCCACTCGATCCCTCCATCTCATCCTTGGCCTCCCCTCCCTCTCCCCCTCCACCTCACTCACATACACTCTCCTCGTCAGTCTCTCGCTCTCCATCCTTTCTACATGGCCAAACCACCTCAATGTATTTCTCCTAACGCTTCGTATCACATCCACACCACAACGTTCCTTCAATTCCTCATTTGTCAGTCTCTCTCTCCATGTAACTCCATATGCTCCTCTCAAATAACTCATTTCCACTGCTCTCACTCTTGACTTCTGCCCCTCCAATTAGGTCCAACCTTCACTTCTGTACGTTAGAGGTGGTATCACAATACTGTCATGTAGTAACTTTTTCACTTCCATGCTGTCTTCCCTGTTTATCACTGCTTTCAAGGAACCAGCAACCTATCTTCCCTGCTGCACCCTTTCAAGCACTTCACCCTCTAAACTTCCATCCTTACTCGTCACACTAGGAAGTACCTAAACACACTCACACTTTCTATTTCCTCCTCATCCAGCCTCACTGTCGATTCACTGACTTCACTTCTTTCGAAGACAATAACTTTACTGTTCCTAATATTCACCTTTAGATTCCGTTTCTTACACACTCTCCCAATCTCATCCACCAAGCCTTGCAGCTCCCCTTCGTCTTCACTTAACAAAGTATCGTCTGCAAACAACAGTACAAGGTGGTTCCAAACACTGCCTGTCTCACTAGGGCTGTTCCACTGCCCTGCCTTGTATCTCTTTTATAACCCCATCCATATACAGATTGAACAACCATGGAAACATGACACATCCTTGTTTCAATCCAACCTTCAAATATGAAAATTCGCTAGTTCACTATCCACACCCATTTAGCCTTAGCACCCTCATGCATACTCTTCTTAATATTTTCCACAATCCTTGTCTATTCACCCTGTCATATGCTTTCTCCAAATCCATGAAGGCCGCATACAACTTCTTTCCCTTCCCTAGAAACTTTTCCACTAAAGATCTGAGAATGAATATCCGATTTGCACAACCTCTTCCCTTCCTAAAACCTCCTCTTCTTCTCCAACTTATTCTTCTGTTATTTTTCTAACTCTGTCAATAAGTATCCTACCATATACTTTTCCTGTTACACTAAGAAGACAAATGGCCCTATGATTACCACATACTTCTTTTTCCCTTTTCCTTTGTACCTGACTTTCAATCCTCCGGAACTCTACCTTCCTCCCAGACCAATCTGCACATCTTCCACATCCATTCTACTACTATCTCTCCCCCAAGCTTCAGCATTTCACCACACAGTCCATCAATTCCTGGGGCTTTCTCCATTTTAACTTTCTTCATTGCTTCCACAACTTCCATTCTGCTGATTTCATCCTCTTTTCTCACATCCCTCCTTCTGCCAGCCATTTCCCAGCCACATATAGTTGCATTACTTTCATTCTCTATGTTCTACAATTCCTTAAAGTGTTCTCTCCATCTGCTCACTTTTTTCCCTTCTCCACTAGTAATCTACCATTTTTATCTTTCACTACCCAGCTATCTTCTTTGGCACCCTGTCTAAGTTTCTTGACCTCTTTCCACAATATTTTCTTTAATTCCCTCCACTTTACACTCAAGTTCCTTCCAAATTCCTCATTCAGTCTCTTCTTTCTCTTAGTAATCTTTTCATCTCTCTCCTCCTCTCTACAAATAACTCTACCGTCTCTCAACTCCTTCCACGCCTCAGTTTTTCATGCACTCACTATATGCTTTCTTCTTTTGTTCCACATCCTGTCTCACCTCTTCAGTCCACCATGCTCTTCCCTGCACCCCCTTTCATCTTCTCTTCATGCCACACACCACCTCACATGCTGCACAGATTTCTTCTGTGAATATCTTGCACACACCTTCCATGTTCCCCATCTGTTCCAATCTGTATTTACCTAATCTCTCCTTCACTTCCTTCTCATATTCTGCCTTTCTTCCATCCTCTTGTAATTTTTCCACTCTCCTTGTATGTTCTATTTCCTTTTTCCCTTCCCTTCTTCTATTTCTCCATTTTACTTGGACTTTAATTATGACCACCACCAATTGGTGGTCCGAAAGTCCACTCCCCCAGTCTCTATATACTATTGCATCAAATACACACCTCATCCATTCATCCACACACACATAATCTATCATTGCCTTCCGTTCATTCAGTTCACCACCCACCCTTCTCATCACTCGCCATGTATACCTGTGGATCATTTTGTGCCTGAAGAGCGTAATACCTATCACCAATCTCCTCGCGTCACAGATGTCCACTAAAGCACTATCCTTCTCATCCATCTCTGGAGGCACACCCCACACACCAACTACTCCATCCACCTTTTCCATTCATATATATATATATATATATATATATATATATATATATATATATATATATATATATATATATATATATATATATATATATATATGTCCTTATTTAGTCAGTTTCCCGGTCTCACATCTATACGTCTCTCCGGGATAATACATTCTTTATATACTTCTCGTTTTATACATACTGGCAGATTACCTATCATGCTGACTATGTTTACCAAAGGATTTCAGTTCGATTTTAATGAGTTTTTTTTTTTTTCGTTTGCATGGCGTTTCGTTAGTTTTAGTAAATGTCGCAAGTAACTGTACTCCTCAATTTCTTCAAGAATTTTTTTTATTCATTTTGATGACGCTCTTTTCTATATTTGGGTTAAACATTAATTTTGCTCCAGTTCATCTTTTGCCTTACTCTGAGACTTTCTCTGTTTAGGTCATTTAACATTTCTTGCAATGTCTACAGCTTCTGAGGTTAGGACAATGTCATCAACAAATCTTAAATGCTTGTAGTTTTCTTCATATATGTACAGTCCTTTGCTTTCTCATTCTAGCTTTCTTGAAAAAAAAAAAAAAATCAAGGTATCTCGTAATAAATATTTGTGAAATTTTATCTCTGACACACGCACTTCTCAGTCTTAATTTTTTCTGAATCGTTATGTAACGTAACTGTAGCAGTTCCCTCTTTGTATATGCTTTCGAGCAGTTTTACAATATTCGTTTACTCATTGTTCCCCATTTATAATTATTATCTGCTCTGCCGAGTCGAAAGCCTCTTCGTTTATTATATTCTGTTGTTATCTCAGTTAGCTAATTCATTGTGTCTAGATGGTCTGTGGTCAAATATCCGTTTTGGAATCCAGCCTGCTCCAGTGTTTGGTTTTCCTCAAGAACTGTTGTTAATATGTTCGTAAAGACTTCATTAATAGCTTGTAAATAATTAGTAATAAACAAACGGGTCGATAGCTAATAAGATCTTTTAAGTCGCCTTTCATGTAGAGCAAAATAACTGTGTGTGTGTGTGTGTGTGTGTGTGTGTGTGTGTGTGTGTGTGTGACGGAGATTCCTATCGTGGGTTCTTCGCTCTCCCCTGAACCTTACACTCTGTCCAAACATCTATCTATCTATCTATCTATCTATCTATCTATCTATAAGGACGAAGGAACATAAGGCCAGGAACCAGCATATTGTTCCCTCCAAGAAAAAAAACAAAAACAGAAACAAGACAAGAGAACCAAATTCAAGAACCGTTAATTTCGAGATGCCTGGACACACTGCGTTGGAAAGACTGGAAATCATAGGCAGTAGGAAATACAGACAGAGGGAGACAGTTCCAGAGTACTTAAAAGACTGAAAGTGCTGGTTAACACTTGCATTAGAGAGTTGGAGAGAAAAGAGATGAAAGTTTGCTGCTAGAGGGGTGCTACGTGTCCGCCATAGTGACGGAGGGATGCAAGCAGACAGTTCAGTGACCATTGAAGTTTCGATAGAAAAGGGATAAAGATGCAACAGTACGGCGAAGAGACAGAGGTTGAAGGAAGCTAGTAAGAGGAGGAGAGTTGATGTCACGAAAAGCTTTTGACTCCACCTTGTTGAGACGAGCTGTATGTGGGGAGCCTTCCCACACATAAAAGTTGTACGCTACACAAGGGCGAATAAAATCCGTGCATAAAGTCAACAGCTGTGTAGGGGTAAAGACGGCACGGAGTCGGCTTAGCACACCTTATCTCTTGGAAGCAGATTTTACGAAAGGTAATATGTTCTTTCCAAGGTAAACCCCGAGAGAATGGAACCTCAAGTATCATGATGCAGGATTAAGCTGGATTTTACTTAAAATTAGAGTGTACTCCTTTGGAAGATTTTGTCGGGTTGATAGATGTAAGAACTAAGCTTTTGAGGCATTAAAAACAACAAAATTACGTTAACCCCAGACAGAGATATGAACCAAGTCAGACATTAGGTAAGCCATAACCTCATCCTTTGTTTGTTGACGTAACTGCTGAGATAGAAGCTGCGTGAAGCTAGTGGAAAGGTGAAGGGTGGAGTAAATAAATTCCCCCATATAATGACCGTGACCTTCCTATCTGCACTCATGCAAATATCCAGTACTTGCTTGAAAACAGTGTCCGTAGACACCTGTCAAACTGAGTGCTATAGTGAATTATTATATACGACAATGAAGATGACTGTTTAGGGAGGGAATGAATTTAATTAAACTCTCATATTTATTTCTGTTCTTTTTGCAGCAGAATGGACATTCGTGTGTGTGTGGTAGGGGCCGGTGTGGTTGGACTGAGTACGGCCACACTCCTACAAGCAAACCTGTCCCCTGATGTATCTGTTACCCTGGTGGCTGACAAGTTCCTCTCAGACACCACCTCAATCGGGGCAGCCGGCATATTCTGGCCGGGACTACACTTCCAGGGACCCTCACCAGAAATAACCAGGTGGGACTGGGTTAAATTAGCCGACATATAGACATGTTAGATTACAATGAGAAATCCGAAGAGAGTTCTGGGAGTGACTGCTAGCTGTCACATGTAAACCTTATATAGGCATTAATTCACTCAACTGTGAAACACTATGGGAACACCTGCAACTCCCTGGGGTCCCTACAGGGATTATCAGGTTTATAAGTGGTTTGTTCTCAACACTGATGTGTAAAGGTGGAAAATCCAATTTCTTTCACGTAGGTTCTGGAATAAGACAGAATTTTTCCTCGCCCCTCACCTTAAGTTTATGGGCTGTTTGGATGTTGGATTGGGCTATAAGAGAGTCGCAGTAGACTATCAGTTGGCAGTTTGGTATTGTCCATGATGAAGCTATCCTTGTAAAGCCACAGAAAGCACCCCTGAGCAGTCTCGAGGGATTCCACATGGAGGCAAAGCCACTGAATAGAAGACTTCTTTGACAAGCCCTGGTAAACAGGCATTTGGTGGCTTGCTCGACGGAGTGGAACAATCTGTTTATGCAGATGGTGATAACAAAAAGGTCTTAGAGACCTTCACTTATCCTGTCAGTATGGCCCATAACAGTGGTGAGCTATATATATGGTGAGATTTACAGCTGCATAGTTCTGCCATATAATTTTATGTGCTCAATCATTTCAAGGACAGGTATTTGATGTTGCCATTATTTTGCAAGATTATGACGATTTTGCATCTTCAGGGCGTTTTAACTCCCTGTCTTGCTGTATGTGAGACACTGATTATAGTAAGTGCTTTGGAATATTACCTACATTATTTCCTTTAGTAGTAACTGTCCAAGCAGGATCATGGAGTATTACCGTACAAGTACATACTGAGTACTTAATGAGAATGAGCTAAGATGTATTACCTTCATTATTCAAGTATATATATATATATATATATATATATATATATATATATATATATATATATATATATCGTTTTCGTTTTTAAATGCTCCAACATGCTTCCATGCGTCAGCCTTGGTCACCTAACGGCCGCTCTCCACGCTGCACGATCCATTGCCCCTCCCTGTTCAGTCCCTTAACCCTGAGGTCACACTTAATGACCTCGTCCCATGTCTTTCTCGGTCTGCCCCTCGTAACCCCACTCCCAATATTAACACTTCTCACCTTCCTCACCCAATTATCATCCCCCATCCTCTCCACATGTCCAAACCATCTCAATCTACCTCTCCTCATCACAACACCAATACACTCCAGTCCCATCCTACCTCTCAACTCTTCCATCGTGAACCCAGCCCCCCCCCCCCCCGAGACCTTGGACACAGGGACGCACTACGCATCCACCTAATCATTGTCATTTCTGTACGTCTGAGCCGGCGAATATCCTCCTCCTTCACCGCCCAGGTCTCACTACCATACATCATTACATTCCTAACACATGCGCATACAAAGACCCCTTAGCACGTAGGGAGAGTCCTCTGAATGTCAGGAGAGACAACAGCTCCCTGAACTTCTTCCAACCACTTCTCACCCTAGCCACAGAGCTAGCTCCAGCCTCACCTCCAGCACACAACATGTCTCCCAAATAACACAACTCTTCCACACACTCAAGAGATTCACCAGCAAGTTCAATTCTTTCACGTCTGACAATCTCCATCTGCTTTCCCCGACACGCCATACACATAAAATCAGCATTATCTCGCAGTCTACCTCTGATACCACTACATCTCTTATGCACCCATTTATCACAAACACCGCACAAGATGGAATTACTTCCCACGCCCTTGTGGCAAACTGCATATGGCCACTCTCCCTCGTCTTTGACAGTACCGCCACCAACCCTAGATATCATCACTTTTGTTTTATCTGCATTTACCTTTAAGCCCTTGTGCCTCATACCATCTCTTCACTTCCTAAACCTTTCCTCCGCCTCCCTTTCTTTCTCTGCAATCAACACCAAATCATCAGCATACAACAACTCCCACGGGAGTCCGTTTCTAAAGTCACGTGAAAGGGCTTCAAGTACCATGATAAACAACATGGGACTCAAAACCGACCCCTGATGCACACCAACATTCACGGAAAACCCATCACTCAAATCTCCATTCACTCTTACCTGGGTGTGAGCACCCACATACATAGCTATAACCACCCTAACCAGCCACTCCTCCAAGCCAAGCTTTCCCATTGCCCACTTCACCACCTCTCTAGGGACTCTGTCAAAGGCCTTTTCCAAATCAACATAAACAAAATAAAGATCCCTTCTCCTACCAATATATTTTTCCTGAAGCTGTCGAACTATGAATATGGCATCAGTGGTCCCCCTAACTGGCATAAATCCAAACTGCATCTCATCAATATTCACTCTTTCTCTAAACATACCTTCTAAAACTCTCTCCATTACCTTCATTATCTGATCTAAAAGCTTTATACCTCTATAATTTCCTCTTTCCAGGGCATCACCCTTCCCTTTATACACATCTACAATTACACTCTTCAGCCAATCATCTGGGACAACACACTCTAAATAATCCTATTTATCAGGTCAGTGACTAACTTCACCCCTATATCGCCTGAGGCCTTCAACATTTCGGAAGTCAACCCAGACACACCTGCTGCCTTCCCCACCTTCATCCTGCCTATTGCCTCAGTCACAGTAGCAGCATCAATCAAAGGCCAAGGGCCAGACACTGGATCTGCTGGCTCCAAACCTTCTCTGTCCCAGTCAAACTCCTCATTCAAAAACCGGTTATAATGCTCTCTCCATGCATCTTTAATATCCTCACTATTCACCACTACCCTTCCTTCATCATTCTTCACACACTGCTAACCTATAATATCCCGATTATCCCTCTTCACCTGCCACCCTAAATATCATATTTTTCCTTTCCCCATGATTTAGGTTATCAAGTAAAAGTCTCTGTGACTCAGACTTTGCCCTATATACCTCTCATCTAGCCCTACGCTTGGCAGCCAAATATTCCTATTTGCAACCACCCTTCTTCCATTCCCGGAAAACCTTCTTTTCTCCTTAATTGCAGCTTCTACACCCTCATCCCACAACCAAGTTACTTTATGTCTTGGTGGTCCTCTTGTCCAACCGCATGTTACATCAGTAACTCTCAAGAGATTGTTCTTGAAGGCTCTGTACTGTTCATTAACGCCTCTGTCTACAGCTCCCTGTTCAGCCACCACTCTCCTCAACTTGCTATAGGAGGCATCCTTTACTACTTGGTTTTTCAGTTTCCATATTTTCCTCCTAGGTACATAAGTCCTCTTTTTCATCACTCGTTCTTTGAGCACCATATCACAAATCAGTAGTTTGTGCTGCTGCACACACTCCTCACTTCCTATAACTTTAACATCCCTCACTAACCTCCTATCGGCCCTCCTAACCAGAAAATAATCTATTTGACTGCTATTTCCCCCAGACTCATACGTAATTAACCTACTCTTTCTTTTCCTAAAATATGTGTTGCACATAATCATGTCCGTTGCCTCCCCAAACTCGAGTATCCTTTCCCTTTCTTCATTCCTGATACCATACGCACATCACCCATGCACTCCTTCATAACCTTGTGCTGCTTCACCTACATGACCATTTAAGTCCCCTCCCAAAACCACTATCTCATCATCCCGCATACCACCCGCTACATGTATTAAATCGTCCCAAAATCTATCTTTCTCTGCTTCATCCAATCCTGCCTGTGGAGCACATGCCGATATAATCGCATCTATCCTTCTACCGAACAGAATTTTCACTACCAATATCCTATCACTTACTCTCATAACATTCTCACCCATATTGGTAGAGGAACCCGTTAGGATATATATATATATATATATATATATATATATATATATATATATATATATATTTTACCACTCATGGAAGGGCGAAAGACCCTTGCTATACTTCAGGACTAAATACTGTAGCCCAGCCCGGGCCCCTATGCTTTTTCTCGTGTAAAAGATTATGATGTATTCTGGACTATTTGTTTGTGGGTGACT
Organism: Coenobita brevimanus; assembly: GCF_032717465.1. Taxonomy (NCBI): domain Eukaryota; kingdom Metazoa; phylum Arthropoda; class Malacostraca; order Decapoda; family Coenobitidae; genus Coenobita; species Coenobita brevimanus. The sequence continues at coordinate 5,545,773 of NC_137009.1, forward strand.
CCGATGTACTAACTTATAAGGTGCACAAAAATACCAGCAACATCTCCAGTATTACAAACAACAACTCAACTGCCACAATCTCCACCACCACCACCATTATCACTCCCACGACCACACCCATCACCTACGCCACCACCACCCTCATCATAATCATCATCATCAACATGAATACTACCAATAATACCACAATCACCGCCACCATCACCATCAGCATCATTAATAGCACTACCACATCCATTATCACTACCACTACTACCATCGTTACTACAAGTAAAGTGCGCTTTGTGAGCGAGCGACGAGCAAGCGAGCGAGCGCCATGTTATCACATTTCTCTCTGCTATACAATTATAGTCGGAATCTCCGATACTTAATTGCCAGAGCTGATGCCGACCACACAGTGTTACTACGGAATATCGTTTTTAACATGAATTCATAATTGAGGTGTTCACTGATTAGAGCCAAACACTCCTTTGGAAAACTCGAGATCCCAGCGGGTTCCTATACCAATATAGGTGAGTCGTTAGTTGACATCAGAATTAATGAATGTATGACATGCAGAAAGAATTTCATCTCTACTTCACATAAGAGTAACTTTATTGGCTTTTGCTTAGAGTTATGGTCAGGTCAGGCCAGTCCAATCATTTCCAAACTTAAAGCCATCACACTGCCGAGCCGAACTTTGTACGAGTTTCTGCGAGTTCAAAATATTTGAGGTCGTTGAAATTCTTATCAATTCGTACGAATTTATTTTCCGAGTTCCCCAAAGGTCGTGGAGGTCATGATCTAGATTGAGCTTGGTTGGACACCTCTTCGTAGCTTGTGAAAAAATTTGCTGGTGCAGGCAAAATTCTCTGCGTGTCACCACGAACAGAGCTACTTGCACAAGGTCTTGCGAGTTCGTAAGATCCATCATATGACCTCGTACGAACTGGATAGAGGCTCTTTAATACTCATGGGAACTCTGCAACCAATCTTTGTTGTGCGAGATGCTGTCGTGAGGTACTCTGAAGGTGAAGTTCATGCTGTGGCAGTTCTCACCAGTGGCGAAGTGCCTGAGGGTGAAGGCTAACTTGAGACCAGCTCGGAGGGCATCTCGGAGGTTAGTGTTCTGCTTCTCAGTCATAGGGGTGACACGGGCTGGCAACTCTCTGAACATCTGAGGTTTCATGCGCAGGTAATTTATGTAGTCAGGGATATATTCTCCCTCCAGCTCTCTCATCAGGTTTTGGTACACACCATACTGAAGTCTCCTAACCATCCATGGACGGATCTAGAATCTTCTTTTTTGCCTTCTCCTTTGCAGAACCTGGAGTTGTTGAGCTACTGAATGACATCTTGAAGTACTTGTTTGTGGAGTATTAGACACATTTGAAGCATAATTACATTAATACCAGGTACTACAATGGCCATCTAGTTGAAGTGGTGATGTGGACCCTGCATCTGACATGAAGAAGACTGGCACAGTGAGTTGGGTGATGGTGGTTTTTATAGGAAATCTGGATCAATCGCAGGTTATCACATGTTTATCGCATTTTATCATTAACAACTCTTACAAGGTCACGCGAGTGTCGTGAGGGCTCGTATATAGGTCCTAAGTCTACTAATACCAAGTCGGTTCACTTTCCCTCAGGGCACAGGAAGGCGTGGCTTGGATGTGACGTCAGTCGGCGTAAGTAACAGAAAACGAATAAAAGGGCGGACTCAAATCAAACATTTATAATAAGGGGAAACGAAGAAGAGGAAGAAGTGCAGACTCGTTTAACTGTATAACATAGCAGTAGGTTCCCTCACACACCTATTCCTTCCCTCACACACATATTCCTTCCCTCACACCCCCATACCTTCCCTCACACATTTCAGTCCCTTCCCTCACTTCGGACTGAAAAATGTGTCATGATCTGGAGAGTGTGGCATACACCCACTCATCACCACAGTCAGGCGACAACAGAAGTACTGAACTTCGGTTTCGTGCAAGCTGACGTCACTCCGATGTTCCGCCCCCTGCGCTAGCTTGGACCCGTTTTAGATGTAAGTGATCCGACTTGGTATTAGTAGACTTAGTATAGGTCTTTATAAGTCTTGGAAACTCGCAATTGCTTCGGACATGTACTAGCGTGCAACTCTTGCAAGAGGTCGTGCGTCATCGGGACAACTCGTGTAAGAATCTTATAACTCGTGCAGAGTCATCGTACGATGTCGTACGATGTCGCACGAGGTCGTAAGAGTAATCGTACGATAAATAAAGGTTTGATGTTCATGTCTATTCTTTACAGGTCGCATGATAACTCGTACGAGCTCTTCAAAGGTCGTACGATGTTGCAGGGCAATGAACAGTCGTGAGACTTTAGGCGGTTTTATTCACGACTTCCAATTTTTGCTCGTACTTCACTCGTACATGCTCGCACAGTGTGACTGCTGCTACGGAAATTTCAATTTGCTCGAGGTCGCCCTCCGCTATTCGGGTAAGCTCGCGAAAATTTTTGATCGCAGACGCTCGTAGAAAGCTCTGCTGACAGTGTGACTGCGATTTAACTGGACTAAACATTCCTTACTCGCTTTGCTCGCTCGTTCATAACCACAACCTCCGCGAAAACCCCCATCATACCATCAACATTGCTACCAGGCACTTCATCGTTACCACAACCAAGACTACCGCCATCACCACCACTACCACCAACATTCCTACCACAGCCATCATCGTGATGACAACCACCATGAACACCAACAACACTACCACCAGTATCACAGACGCACACATCATCACTACTACCATAACCACCACAATTATTACCACTACTACCACAGTCTAAACACTGCCCCCTCCCCATTGCCATCATTATGATCATCCTCAAAACTACACCATTAATACCACCACCAACACCACCGCTACTAAAAGTACCACATCATTCCTACAGTCGCTGGCTAAAAGACTCCTACGACCACTACAAGAGCATTCTCAACTCCCCTGAAGCCTCCATCGCTGGTGTGAAGGAACTCTCTGGCTACCACGTCTCAAACAACTACCCCAAAGTCGTATTGGTAAGAGAGAGAGAGAGAGAGAGAGAGAGAGAGAGAGAGAGAGAGACGTAATATTTTTGGTATTGTCCTAATGAGAGAGAGAGAGAGAGAGAGAGAGAGAGAGAGAGAGAGAGAGAGAGAGAGAGAGAGAGACATAATATTTATGGTATTGTCCGAATGTATGTGTGTGTGTGTGTGTGTGTGTGTGTGTGTGTGTGTGTGTGTGTGTGTGTGTGTGTGTGTGTGTGTGTGTGTGTGTGTGTGACACAGATAAATAGAAAATGAATGTATGAGTGTGAGAAGGGACTAAGGGAGGCAAGAAATATTTCCTATCATTAAGAATCCTTATATATTACTGTTTACCATTAAACGGACTGATGTTATACTTATTATGTGCTCTGGTCGACTACAAAAATTACATAAATGGAGGCATAGTCTCTGAAAAGGCCGAATGATTTTAGTGTAGAATCGCCGACATAGGTCACCATCACCAGCACCAATAACAATATTAACAACAACAACAGCAGCAGCAAAAACATCAACAACAATAACATCAACAAAAGCAATTGCTGCAACTGCAAAAATAATAATAACAGTAATAATAATAATAAAAATAATCCATCATTATCATCATCATCATCATCATCATCATCATCACCATCATCTAATCCAGTGTTGCTCTATGAGGAGCATAGGACCCCGGCGCCAGGCAAGTTAGTCTCGACATTTAAGGTGAGGGTGACCAACCCCACTCATCCCTGAGTGGCATTTCGTGAGCAACAAACCCCAACTACCTATCTATCTATCTATATACCTTGGCTGCTTCCCCCAAGGAAAGGGAGGTAGCCGAGACAGGACGACACACTCCCCATTTACTCATCCATTCAAACACAGTCATTCGCATCTTAACCCCAAAGGGATGAAGGGACAGATCCTCACCGCACCACACCACACATGGGTCAACTGCGCAGTGCAATCAGTGACATCCGCAGCAGGGCCCGACAGCAGAGCTGGTTTACCCCTGCCACATCATAATAGACCCATCCCCATACTTGCATCTGACCTGACTAGCTAATCAGACCAAATGCAGGAGAATATCCCCTCAGGGCTGCGTCATCATTTATTCAATCACAATTTCTCTCCATTTATTTCTGTCACGCACAGCCACTCTTCCTTGCTCAGACATCCGTCTCTCATCCAGCGCTCTCTTCACACTGTCCATCCATCCTATTCGTGGTCTCCCTCTCAGCCTTACTCCTCTCACATCAGATCTAGTTATCTTTTTCACCAATCGCTCATTATCCAATCTTTCCATATGCCCAAACCATCGCAACACCCTCTGCTCAACTCTTCCAGCCATCTCCCAAACAACTCCAGTTCTCCTTCGCACTTCATCATTTCGCACTTGATCCATACGCATCACTCCACACATACTCCTCAGACACCTCATCTCCATTACATTAAAACTTTTCCTCTCTGCTACACCCATATTCCATGTTTCAGCCCCATGTAACGCAGTCGATACCACAACACCCTCATACAGCCTTCTCTTTACATCCATTCTAAGCAAACGACATCTAAACACTTTTTTCATTCCCCCCAGCACCTTTCCTACTTCATTTATTCTAAACTTCACTTCTGCATCTATTCTTCCATCCATAGCAACATGGGACCCTAAATATTTAAAACACCCCACCTCCTCAGGCAACTCACCATTCAAAACTATATTCATCCCTCTACCATCTACCAACCTCGTACACTTCATCACTTTACTCTTATTCTCATTTACTTTCAATTTCCTCCTTTCACACACCCTTCCAAACTCCTCTACCAACTGTCTCAATCTCTCCTCTGAATCAGCCACCAGTGCAGTATCATCTGCAAACAGCAGCTGCTTAAGATTCCACTCTCCACCATCGGCATTCACCAGAGTCAGACCTCCACTTAAAACACTTGCATTCACCTCTCTTACAACATCATCCATATAAATATTAAACAACCAAGGCGACATCACACATCCCTGTCGCAGCCCCACTCTCACGGGAAACCAATCACTCACAGCATTTCCCACTCTTATACACGCTATACTATTTTGATAAAGACTTTTCACCCCTTTTAGTAACCTACCATCAAGTCCATACAATCTTAAAACAGTCCACAAAGCCTCCCTATCAATTCTGTCATACCGCTTGGATAAAAACATCCACAGGCTCAATCCGATTGGAGAGCATTACCCACTAAACCACCAGGCACCATAATTTGGTTATATGGTTACCTCCGAGCCTAGTAAATGGTTTCCTGGTGTACAGGAAACCATTTGGCTTGTCACTTAGTGCGCAGCCACCCGTAGGCAGAAGGAAGAAGGAAGAATGAAGGAAAGAAAGACAGAAGAGGAAGGCAGGAAGGAAAGAAGGAAGGAAGAGAGGAAAGGACAATCACCCGAAAGCAGCACTATATCGAATGAGTGAATGATGAGTGCCCCCACCTACCAGTAACAACAACAACAACAACAACAACAACAACAACAACAATAATAATAATAATAATAATAATAATAATAATAGAAACATTTTTGGAGACTGATACTGTGAAGGATATTATAATATCATAATATGCTTTATGATATACTTTTATTTGTATTTAAACTTAATTTGTTGCGATTGTAACAATAGTACAATCTTTTTCTCCGTCTGTCTGTCTGTCTGTCTGTCTGTCTCTCTCTCTCTCTCTCTCTCTCTCTCTCTCTCTCTCTCTCTCTCTCACACACACACACACACACACACACACACACACACACACCTCGACCCTCGACACTCCCCCCTCCCCCAGGACTGGATGCATTTGTTCATCCACGCCCGTACTGCAGGTGGGAGAGGTGCTGGGGACACCTTTCCTCTCTGCTACACTTGTCACTCACTGTTATTGTAAAAAGTGTACCTAGGAACATGATCCATAGTACTCTTCTCAGTAGTGCTTGTAAGACCATTTGAGGTACTGTTTTTCTTCACACCTCCATCTAGTATGAGTTATGAAGCACGTCTAAGTAGAAGGTTAATCCTGTGAGGTGGAGTCAGGATTCCAGGGGAGTGAATGGTAAGCGAGTAAGTGTGGCGGCCATTTCACCGGGCATGCAGTTGTATAGTTCTTGCTCTGTCATGTTCTTCACTCCACAGAGTGGGCGAGGCACAGTATATCTCTTACTGACATTTGATGATAATTATAGAGGAGGAGGTTCTCATAGAAAATACTTTCTCGCTATCGGGGGCGTTGGGAGCGCTTTGGAAAACAATATTTTGCACCGTGATATGGCTCCACCCGGATCAGGCTGGGTGCCCTCACAGTAATGACGCCTACATGTGGTTCTGGTGTGCAAGGCTATAATTGTTTTAACCAAAGAAACCGAATATCTCACAGTGGTAGACCTACCATCCACAGGACCAGTTTTTTAGGCATCATACGATCCCCGAGGGCAGCCCACCAAGGGTGTAGGGGTGGCGGAGAGTCGGTGTTAGTGGGTCGTGTGTCTCCGACATTCCCGTCTCTATTTTTATTTTATTATTTATTTATTTTTTTTTCAAAGAATGCGATTTTTCTTTTCAGAATGGCAGGCTTTCATTCCATTTATATTTTAGGCAGGGAGGCACTCCCTTTTCCTCCATGCTAAGAATTGAGGTCCGCTCCCAGAGAGTAAAAGGAAATAGTACACAGTGGTAGATCTCAGCATGAACCAGTTTCTTTGTGGGAAGGGAGCAAAAGCCGTCCCCCACAGTGATGGATCGCCCCCAGGGGGTCTTGGGCAACTTCGGTATGCAGGATTTTTTTTTCTTTTCTTTTTCTTTTTCTTTTTTTCTTTTTTTTTTTTTTGCTAAGGAAAACGAATTTTAGCACATTGGTAGACCTCCACAATCAGTGTTCAAGGTACAATCATAGAACAATGTTTTCTTGTTAGGGCTACCTATTTTGTGCCTTTGCACTTCCTTCGAGGCTCTGCTTCAATTTCTGCTGCCGTACACTGGGAATGCACAGTTTTGTTGTGTTAGATTCTGTACCAGACCATATTCTCAACTTTGGCTACAAAAAAGCTTGAGGTGACAACGATGACTAAGACGATGATAAAAATGATCATGATCATGATATTATTATTATTATTATTATTATTATTATGATAATTATTATCGTTATTATTATTATTAATTATTATTATTATTATTATTATTATTATTATTGTTATTATTATTAAGCATAGTAATATATATGGCGAAGCTCACTGCTTTAGTATGGCTCTCTGTCTACCTATATACCTAGGCTGCTTCCCCTAAAGAAAAGGAGGTAGCTGAGACAGGACGACAGACTCCCAATTTACTTATCCACACACACACACACACACACACACACATTTATTCGTATTTTAGCCCCAAGTGGAGGAGGGACAGAACCTCACTGCATCACACCGCACGAGAGTCAACTGTCCAGTGCAATCAGCGACATCTGGAGCAGGTCCTGACAGCAGAGCTGGTTTACCCCTGCAACATCATCTCCTTACCTACACCTGACCTGATCAGCTGACCATACCATATGCGGAAGAATATCTCCTCAGCGCAGCATCACCATTTATTCATTCACAAAATCCCTCCAATCATTCCTATTATGTGCATCCACTCTTCATTGCAACAGACATCATTCTTGCATCTAACGCTCTCTTCACACTGTCCATCCACCTTATTCGTGGTCTTCCTCTCAGCCTTACATCTCTCACATCCGATCCAATTATCTTTTTCACCTATCGCTCTTCATCCATTCCCCCCATGTGCCCAAACCATCGCAACACTCTCTGCTCAACTCGATCAACCATCTCCTGTATAACTCCAGTTTTCCTTCACACTTAATTATTTCTCACTCAATCTATACGCATCACTCAACACATACTCCTCAGACACCTCCTCTCCATTACATTCAAACTTTTCCTCTCTGCTACACCCATATTCCATGTTTCAGCCCTATATAATGCAGCCAGTACCTGTACACTCTCATTACAACCTTCTCTTTACATCCATTCCAAGCGAATGATATCTAAACACTTTTATCATTCTGTCCAGCACCTTTCCTACTTAATTTATTCAAAACGTCACTCCTGCATCTATTATGCGATGCGTAGCAACATGTGACCATTAATACTTGAAACAATCTACCTCCTCAAGCAACTCACCATTCAAAACTATATTCATATTTCTATCAAATACCAACCTCGTACACTTCATCACTTTACTCTTATTTTCATTTACTTTCAATTTTCTCCTTTCACACACCGTTCCAAACTCCTTTACCAACTGTCTAAATCTCTCCTCCAAATCAGCCACCAGTGCAGTATCAACCGCAAACAGCAGGTGATTCAGGTTCCACTCTCTACCATCAACATTCACCAGACTCAAACCTCAACCTAACACTTTCTCATTCACCTTCTTTACAACATCATCCATAAAATATTAAACAACCAAGGCAACATCACACATCCCTGCTGCAGACCCACTTTCGTGGGAAACCAATGCCTTATGGTATCTTTCCACTCTTACACACGCTCTACATTTTAATAAAAAACTTTTAACTCCTTTTTTTTGGTAAGTACTATTATTATTTGCTTTTGCACTTTTTTCATAGATGTTGATGATATTATACAGGAAAGTACTATAGGGTAACCAAAGTACTTGTGCCAAATAGAAATGACAATAGCCTATTTTTGAAGGTCATATACACATTTTCTTTTCGTGCAAAAATTGCATAGTTGAATTTGAAATATCTCATAATCTGAGATATAGCTACTGTATTTGGCTGAAAATCCTATGATAAATAGGTTTCCTGAACATTGAATATTTTGCCATTTAGCCTAGTGGAATGTACCTAATTCAAGTCTTCTCAGTGTATTCTTTGTAACATGTTTTAGAGAAAACCACAATTGGTGCGAAGCCGGAACTTTCCAGAAATAAAGCTTTGGTCCCTCACATTACCTGAAAGGAAAATGGTTACAGTTAGGCATACAGTTAGCCAGCCATTGAGACAAATATAAATTGTACCTATGCTTACAAAGAAAATCAGTCCTTATTGTGGCTACACAATAAGAAAATAGATAACTAGTGTTTATTATTATTATTATTATTATTATTTTTATTTTTATTATTTTATTATTATTATTATTATTATTATTATTATTATTATTATTATTATTATTTTAATATCATTATTAAGATTTGCCATATATAAGGGGAAGCTTATTGTTTTGATTTTTTTTTTTCTTTTCACTTTCATTTCTCAGATGCTGATGATATTTTAATGGAAGGTACCATAAGATAATCTAAGTACGTTTGCAAAATATAAATGACTTTGACCCTTTTTTGAAGGTCATATTTCTTTTTTGCGCAAAAACTGCGTATCTGAAATGGAAATGTTTCAAAAACTTATTGAGATACAGCAATCTGGTTGAAAATCACTGAATAAAAAAGTTTGCTGAGAAGTTTCACCGAATATTTTGCCATTTAGCTTAGTTGGAAGTACAGAATTAAAATCCGCCCAGTGTTTTCTTTGTAACACGTTTTAGAGAAAAAAATACAAAAGCTGTTAAGCTGTAACTTTACAGAAATATAGCTGTGGTCCCTCATTATTTGAAACGAATTTTGTTATAGAAAAAATTAGCCACTTCCCGACAGAAATGCAAAATGTATCCATGCTTACAATCAATACCATCAATAGTAATGATGAAACCTCCTTATGGCGGCTGCAAAAAAGTAAACATGTAACTGATTATTATTATTATTATTATTATTATTGAGCTTCGCCATGTATATGAATTTGAAATATCTCAGAAACTAATTGAGGTACAGGTAGTTAATTGAAAATCCTACGATAAAGAGGTTTTTCATTGAATAATTTTGATTGAATAATTTGCCATTTAGCTTAGTGAAAACTACCGCATTCGAATTTGCTCAGTTATTTATTTGTAATACGTTTTAGAGAATTCAACAAATGTAGTAATATTGTGGTGGGCCCTTTCATTAAGTGAACGGAATATGGTTACAGGTAAGTATACAGTTAGCCAACTAAAATTGTGCAAATATCTATGTTGTGTCATATGAAGATTTTAGGCACTGAACACAAAAACAGAATTTGCATAATTACAAAGACAATCAATACCATAAATAGTTATGGCGAAGTTTCGTTCTTGTGGCTACACATTAACTAAATAGGTACACCTAGTTTAATCATCATCATCATCATCATCATAAAAATAATAATTCATTAATTTCATTCATCAACCAATCCTACGTCACCCCATAAGAAGCTTAGGAGCCCGGGGCTAAGCAAGTTGGTTCTGACATATAAGATGAGAGTGACCAGCCTCACTCATCCCTGAGTGGCATTATGTGAACAATAAACCCCAACCACCACTTGAATATAAACCTCCATAGTCTCAATCCAATTGGATTGCCATAATTACCCACTAAACCACCAGACACCAAAATTTGGTTATATGGTTGCCACCCAGCGTAGTAAATGGTTTCCTACTGTACAGGAAACCATTTGATTTGTCACAAAGTGTAGAGTCACCCACAGGCAGAAGGAAGAGGACAGAATGAAGGAAAGAATGATAGAAGAGGGAGTGTAAAGTCACCCTTAGGCAGAAGGATAAGGAAAGATTGAAGGAAAGAAAGACAGAAGAGGATGGAAGGAAAGAAGGATGGAGGAGAGGAAAAGGCAGGCATCCCAGAGCAGCACTACATCGAGTGAGTGGATGGTGAGCGGACCGACCTACCACAACATTAGTAGTAGTAGTAGTAGTAGTAATAGTAGTAGTAGCAGCAGTAGTATAAGTATGCTTCACCACGTATATGGCGAAGCTTATTGTTTTGATAAGTATTATTAAGCTTCAACATATGTATGGCAAAAGTTCTTGTTTTTGTTAGTATTATTGAGCTCGTCATGTATATGACGAAACTTGTTGTTTTTGATTTTGGTAACCCAAGTCTGTGCGCCAAATATAAGTGATCCTGACCTATTTTTGAAAGGGGTATATTCATTTTTATTCTAAGAATCTTATATCAAAATTGAAATACCGAAGAATCAAATTGAGATATAGCTATTTGGCTGAAAATCCAATGATAAAAATGTTTGCTGAATAGTTTTGGCTGAATATTTTAGCATGTTGCCTCGTGGAAAGCACCGAATTCAAATATGCAGTTTTTTCTTTGACATACATTTTAGTGAAAACCACAAAAGCTTTAAAGCTGCAACTTTCCAGACATTTATCTGTGGTCCCTCTTATGATCTGAAAGGATTATAGTTACGGTTTTGAATACAGTTAACCAGTTATTGAAAAACCGTAAATATTACAAATGCATTCTTTGACACCTTTATCTTCAGTTCCCTTCTTGATGTTGCTCAAGAAATTACCTTAGGATCTTCAGATCTTGTTAGAATCAACATAGCTTATATATCATTATTAGTTAGAGCTAAGCTTCCTTATTGTGGCTGCACAATAAGAATAGGTAACTGTAGTCGTGGCGTGCGACTCTGAGGTTATTATTATCTTGCCCTGGCACCCTACCCGTCAACAGTGTGTCCGATTTTTTGTGTTATATGATATGCATGCGATTCTTGTATAATATGTCCGTGTATAATAATATTCGTGTATAATATGATTCGTGTATAATATGATACGGAATCGGATGCACTGTTAACAGGTAGGTTGCCAGGGTACAGTAATGACAACCTCAGAGTTGTGCCCTGCGACTATAGCTGAGCTTCTTCACATAAATGGCGATGCTTCTTGGTTTCATCAGTATTGTTATATATCTTTGCAATGTTTTCTTCAATCTCGATATTATACAAGGAGGTTGCCTAGGGTAGCTTAGGTCCTTTTATGAAATATAAATGACCTTCACCCATTTTTGAAGATGATACTAATTTTTATTCTAAAAATTGGAGATTTTAATTGAAATAGCTCAGAAACTAATTGAGATACAGCTATTAGGTTGAAAATCTTATGATTAATAAAATGTTTGCTTATTGAGCCTTATTTGCCTTAATATTTTGCCATTTAGCCTAGTGGAATGTTGTACCAGGTTCAGATGTGTTTAAATTTTTTCTTTGCAACATGTTTGAGAGAAAACCATGGAATATTTAATATTGTAACTTACCAGATACATAGCTGTCGTTCATCTAATGACCTGAAAGGGATATGGTTAAAGTCAACCATACAGTTAGCCAATTACTGAGACAAACGTACAATTTACACATGAGTTTTTTGACACCTTTGTCTTCAGATCCCTTGTTCATGTTACACATAAAAGTATCTTAGGGTCTTCAGATCTTGTTCATGTTACACATAGTTTAAAAACCAAGGGGCACACACCACAAAGCCAGTCAGGAGACAGGACGTGTGTGCTGGGCAATCCCCAGGTCTTGTCCTCCCCCCTTACTGTTTTTTATCCAGCCCATACCCCACAGACCGGGCTAATGTATGGCCCGGCCTGCACTATAGGTGCAGGGAATCTTTAAACGAAACGAAACGAACCACATGGCGAAGCATCCTTTTTGTGGCTTCACAATAAGATTAGGTAAATAATCAGTATTATTTTTCTTTGCACTTTTCTTCAGTTTTGATGAAATTACACACGAAGGTAAACCCTCTCAAAAATTTTTCGGCACCCCTTGCTTTGATACCCTTTGCAACGATCATTGTTACAGACGGCGAGAATACGTTGTGTGGTTGGTACCCCTGGACCTCTCCCCATCTCCCACTGGATTTCATCATTAGCAGACAAGTTAACACACACCAACAACACAGAGATTCCAACCACGCTCAGTAATTCAGAGTTGTTTCAGAATGCCTCGTGTGGTGTGGCATAATGTTTCGTGCCGTAAGGATGCCGAATATTTTTTTATAGCCTGTGCCTTAGAGTAACTCGAGTCCAAGTGGCAAATATAAACGATCCTGACCTGTTTTGAAGGTGAAATGCTCCTTTTTTTATTCTAAAAACTGCATATTTGAGAATGAATTACCTCAGAAACTAATAAATATACAACTCTTTTTTTGAAAAGCCTATGATAAAATTATTTGCAGAATAATTTTGGCTTAATATTTTACTATTTAACCTAGTGGAAAGTACTGAATTCAAATCTGCTCAATTTTTTCTTTGGAACACGTTTTAGAAAAAGCCACGAAAGCTTTAAAGCTATAACTTTCCAGAGATATAGCTGTGATGCCTCCTATGAAACGAATATAGTTTCGGTTAAGCATAGTTAGGCAGTTTCTGAGACAAACTTACAATTTTCACATGCGTTCTTCGATACCCTTGTCTTCAGATCCCTTTCTAGTGGTACACAAGAAGTTATCTTCGGGTCTTCAAATCTTGTTTATATTACACATACCTTGAATGCCAAATGGTGAAGCTGTCTTACTGTGGCTTCACAATAAGAATAGGTAGCTAGTAATTATTTTTCTTTGCACTTTTTTCATTAGATCTTGATAATATTATAGAGGATGGTACCGTACCCAAGCACTTGTGCCAAATATAATTGACCTTGACCTAGTTTTGAAGGTCATGTACTCATTTATGGTGCAAAAAGTGCATATTAGATATTGAAATATTTCAGAACCTAATTGAGATATAATCATTCGGTTGAAAATCCTGTGATAAAAAAAGTTTGCTGAGAATATTGGCTGAGTAATTAGCCATTAGCAAGTGGAAAGTATCGAATTCATATCTGCTTAATGTTTTCCCTGTAACACATTTTAGAGAACACCACAGAAGCTGTAAAGCTGTAACTTCACTAAAAAATAGCTATGGTCCCTCACACTATCTGAAAGGAATATGGTTACAGTTAGCTACTTCTTGAGGCAAATGAAAAATATACCTATGCTTGTTTTATATCTTCCACTCCTTTGTCTTCAGATTATGTTGTTGTTGCATAAGAAGCTATCTAAGTACATGTTCCAAATATGAATGACCCTGAACTACTTTTAAAAGTCAAAGACTTGTTTATGATACCAAAATTTCATACCTTATATACCATAAATAGTTATGGCGAACCTTCTTTATTGTGGCTACACGATATGTAAATGGGTAATTAGTTACTATTAATACCTACCCCAACGAAGTTGGATGAGGTTATGTATTCATCTCTGTTTGTCTGTTTGTCCACATGATATCTTCCAAAGTTCTCAATGAATTTGAATAACATTTTGTGGTACGGTGGGCCATGGGCCAAGAAAGAATTGATAAAATTTAGGGACGTTTCCTGATCCGGATCCAGATCCTATGTATCCCGCACAATATCTCCGAAAGTTCTGAATGAATGTCAATAAAATTTTCTGGAAGAGTAGGCCATGGATCAAGGAAAAGTTGATTATATTTTAGAGCGGATCAAGATCTTTTATATTCCGCACAATATCTCCATGGATCCGGATCCTTTTGAATGGTAATGGCATTGGAGAAGGTATGACGCTCTCCGAGTGCGTTCTAGTTACTACTACTACAACTACCACTAGTATTACTATTACTATTGCTATTGCTGTTGCTATTGCTCCTGCTGCTACTACTAGTAGTGGCAGTAGTTGTAGCTGTAGTGGCATAAGCAAAATTGTTGGCATAAAATGTGAACCCGACTGAAGATATTTCAACCAGTGTCTGTACTTGAAAGGATCCAAATAGGAGATACAAATAGCCGAGACGTAACTACTGACAATAGAAAATCTGTCAACAGTTTTAAACTCTTGAACACTATCCGTATTCACATTGATATAAGGAAGATTTTTCCAGAGTTTAATAAATCATGGAATAAAACTCCTGACGTATTGTAATGTATTATATACAACACTAGAAAGGCATGATTATTTAAGTTAAATGACTATCTGGTCGCAGTGACTAGTTTAAAAGTTGAAAGAGGCTTTGTACGTAAAGAAGTGGTTGGAGACTTTATATGTTATCAAGACGATGGAAATTTGACAGGCAACAGAAACCAAATCTAATTAAAATTACAATCCATCTGCCTTAAGTGCAGAAGAGAGCAGAAGGGCATTATAGAAGAAAAAATGTATATGCACAATAGCACCATTCGAGTAAAACTTTTCTATATATTCGTAGAAGGCAAATCTTTATACATGTTGAAACAAGTGAGCTTAAATGCCTCAGAAATTATTTTTTTATTTTATTTTTTTTTTATCCAATGTGTCACCAAGAGAAAGTTCATTTATTGAACAGTCTTCTTGATTACAGTTATTTCAGAAAGAAAAAGAAGGACAGTGTTCGATATGCTGACAACACCATAAGTTTTTACAAAGTTTAGCTTTATTTGACACTGATTGCACCAACTAATAATATTTTTTGTATCATCCCTCAAAGTAAGTGTATCGCAAGAAAAATTTGGATACCTCTAATGGCACCAGTGTGATAACGGGAGTTTTAGATACACCACCAATATGATGCTGAGGATTTTAGAAATACACCACCAATGTAAATGCTGAGGATTATAGAAATTATGAGGAATAGGGTAGCGTGATCTTACTTGAGAATAAATGGCTTTATGAGAAATGAGGTAGCATGATCTTATTAGAGAGGGCGTGAGTAGTTAGATATTAGCACACCTTGCGGGCCACTCAGTCTCGTCTGTACTACTCCTTAGGCTTAGAGGATAGCAAAATTCAAACTCAGAATGACTTAACCTACGATTTACCAACCATTAAGAACTGAAATACAATTACTCTTCAAACTGTGAAATATACCAAACAAAATATAATGAGGATCTATATCGACAGAAATAGAAATCTTCTCAGACTGAATATTCAAAAAATACTGTTACACTTTTCAGAAATATGAATCTTCATGAACTAAATTAATATTCAATAATGAGGATTTACAGTACAACTCCAGAAATATGTATCTTTACACATTAGATAAATATTCCAAGAATACAGATAAGCATGGATATACCTGTTGTCCCGTGGTCTCTGACGGACTCGTCGGGAAGAAACTTAGATGATCACAAGAGAATATTTTCTAAGACTAAATACACGATAAATGAAGAAACTTATATAAAATAGACACTAATCAAAAGCACCAATAATTACATGGACTGTAATCAAATGGACAAATAGACCAGCCGATATTCACCTTGATTCCAAGAACTAAAGGGGGGGGGGGGATTTAAGGTGCCAGTGGCTAGGCCGCGGCTAGTACGCCCATCCTTGGGGTGCAAGCCACGGCCCTCCACAACTCTCATCTGCAACGATGAAAAGGAGCGATGATCTGAATTGTTTGGCGCGGCTTCTCACCTTTTTTAAGCATCAAGACAGTATTCAGGATTCGGCTAAAACTTTAACTGATTACTTTGTAATATTTTGTTTCTACTAGATCTTCCAAAGAATACGAGATATACGTTTGCACTAAACATACGGAAATAAGATGTTGAAATTTTTGTAATAAGTGTAAAGGAACTTTAATCATAATGAAGCCAGATCAATTAGGAACTTGAACAATTTTATAACCCATGTCAGTTACTTTTGCCTACGTGACTGTAACCCCGACTTAACAAGAATTTCGCGCTTCACAAATGACAATCATCAGTCAACTATTAATCACCACTGCATAGTTCAAAAGGGGAAATATGTTAACTTCAGCAGGTAAATCTCTAGACCAAAATATAAAGAAAGACATTTAGCGATTTTTAATGTCTGCAAAATTTCTGCGGTTATACGTCTTTGTTGAGATCAGCTGGTTCACTATGCATAAACACTAGTCATATTCATATCAAAACTCGACTAAGCATTATCAATAGCAGAAACATGTTCAGATTATGAATATCCACTAAGACTAGACTTAAATGTAGAACATAACGGTTAATCATGAGTTATACCTACAACACTTAATCTTAAGATTACACTTACAATACTAGCTTATACTAACTTACACTAATACTTAAAATTATGACACTACATAAGGACGATTTGAATTGCCTAAACATGATAGGAAATAGGAGCATATAAAGATGCATATCAGCCTGCAAAGAGTTTTTTATGAAACTCATCAAAACGTATTATCACTAGTTTTAAAAATGATGAGCATACAGTAGACGTGATTACATTAACCTGCGATACACCAGATTAAACTAAATTACCGTCAACTATCACACGCGGCTGTTTGTTAATTAAAACGTAGATATGGTTTTTCAGATAGGGCCACCAATCCCAATAGAACCCAGTTTGAACAATAATGCCCTATGGTTAACTAAATTAAACCAAAAACTGACTTCAGGAGAAAGTAATTTCTATGTGTACCCCACTTCCAGTGAAGCCTGCAGATCCTCAGTGAAAACTAGGCGTGCATCACTGTATTTCAGCTCTGACTAAATCCAAACTGGTTTGGTGATAGGAAGATTATTTTAAAATTAAAAGCTGACCATTGTATGGCCAGAAGATTTTCAAATATATTTCAAATAAATGATTGTAAGGGATATAAGTCTTTTTTGTGCAGGTTAAACAGGGATAGCTGCTCACTTTGGAATCGGACTCACATCAGTAGGACACCAGCATACTGTGTAAATCTATCTATCTATCTATTGCCAGAAGCCTCAATCCCGTTTGGGGTGGCCACAAACAAATCGCCTCCAACCGCCGTCCCCCGCCATTTCACTGCCCTGCTCCCAACTCACACCCCCCTCTCCCATATACCTCTCCACCCCATCCCTCCATCTCATCCTCGGCTTCCCCCTCCCTCTTCCCCTCTACACCTGACTCACATACACTCTCTTCGTCAGTCTTTCACCCTCCATCCTCTCCACATGGCCAAACCACCTCAGTGTGTTCCTCATAACGCTTCCTATCACTTCCACATCCACACCACAACGCTCCTTTATATCCTCATTCGTCAGCCTATCTCTCCATGTGACTCCACAGGCTCCTCTTAAATAACTCATTTCCACTGCTCTCACTCTTGACTTGTGTCCTTCCAACAACGTCCAAGCTTCACTTCCATACGTTAGAGTTGGTATCACAATACTGTCATGTAGTAACTTTTTCACTTCCATACTCACTTCCCTGTTTCTTATCACTGCTTTCAAAGAACCACCAACCTTTCTTCCCTGCTGTACCCTTTCAAGCACTTCACCCTCCAAACCTCCATCCTTACTCATCACACTACCCAAGTACTTAAACGTACTCACATTTTCCAATTCCTCACCATCCAACCTCGCTGTACATTCACTGACTTCACCTCTCTCAAAGACCATCACTTTACTCTTCCCAACATTCACCTTTAGATTCCGTTTCTTACACACTCTCCCAAACTCATCCACCAGGCCTTGTAGCTCCCCTTCCTCTTTACTCAACAACACAGTATCATCTGCAAACAACAGTACAGGGAGTTTCCAAACACTATCCTCTCTCACCAGGGCCACTCCAACATCCACTCCCCTACCTTGTACCTCTTTTATTACCCCATCCATGTACAGATTGAACAACCATGGAGACATGACACATCCCTGTTTCAACCCAACTTTCAAAGAGAAAAATTCACTTAGTTCACCATCCACACGCACTGCAGCCTTCGCACCATCGTACATACTCTTCACAGCATTCAACAACTTCCCATCCACTCCATATATTCTTAACACTTTCCACAATCCTTGTCAATCCACCCTGTCATATGCTTTCTCCAAATCCATGAAAGCCGCATACAACTTCTTTCCCTTCTCTAGAAACTTTTCCACTAAATATCTAAGAATGAATATCTGATCTACACAACCTCTTCCCTTCCTAAAGCCTCCCTGTTCGTCTCCAACTAATTTCTCTGTTCTTTCTCTAACTCTGTCAATAAGTATCCTACCATACACTTTTCCTATTATACTAAGAAGACACTTCTTTTTCCCCTTTTCCTTTGTACAAGGGAATAATTATACCTGACTTCCAATCCTCCGGGACTCTACCTTCCTCCCAGGCCAATCTGCACATCTTCCACATCCATTCTACTAATATCTCTCCCTCATGCTTCAGCATTTCACCACACACTCCAATTACTGGGGCTTTCCCCGACTTAACTTTCTTCATTGCTTCCACAATTTCTCTCCTACTGATTTCTTCCTGTCTTCTCACCTCCCTCCTTCTCCCAGCCATTCTCCAGCCACTTATACTCGCATTACTTCCATCCTCTATGTTCAACAATTCCTTAAAGTGCTCTCTCCATCTGCTCACTTTTTCTCCCTTCTCCAATAGTAATCTACCATTTTTATCTTTCACTCCCCTGCTAACTTCACTTCCACCCTGTCTTACTCTTTTCCCTTCTTTCCAGAACATTTTCTTACAGTCCCTCCACTTTACACTCAAATTCCTTCCAAATTCCTCATCCACTCTCTTCTTACTCTCTCTTACTAATCTTTTCACCTCTCTCTTTCTTTCTACATATAACTCTTTCTTCCGCCTCTCAACTTCTTCCACGCCCCTAATTCTCATCCATTCATTGCATGCTTTCTTCTTTTGTACCACAGCCTGTCTCACCTCTTCAGTCCACCACGCTGTTCCTTCCACCCCCCTCCGTCTTCTCTTCCTTCCACACACCACATCACATGCTGCACATATTTCTTCTGTAAATATCCTACACACACCTTCCACGTCTCCCATCTGCTCCAATTCATATTTGGCCAATCGTTCCCCCACTTCTCTCTTATACTCTGCCTTTTTCTCATCCTCTTGTAACCTTTCCACTCTCCTTGCAACTACTCCTTCCTCTCGTCTTTCCCTTCTTCTATTCCTCCATCTTACTTGAATCCTAATTCTGGCCACCACCAAGTAGTGGTCAGAAAGTCCATTCCCCCAGCCTCTATAAGCTCTTGCATCCATTACACATCTTCGCATCCTTTCATCCACACACACATAATCAGTCATTGCCTTCCTTTCATTCAGTTCGCTACCCACCCTTCTCATCACTCGCCATGTATACCTGTGAATCATTTTATGCCTGAAGAGGGTATTGGCTATCACCAACCCCCTCCCAGCACAAATGTCCACTAACGCACTCCCATTCTCATCTATCTCAGCAGGCACACCCCACTCACCAACTATTCCATCCACCTTCACATTCCCAACTTTACCATTCATATCACCGATCAAAAACACTCTCTCATTCCTTCCAAACTATTCCATGCACACTTCTACATTTGTCCAGAATTCTTCTCTCACTCTTCTAGCACGATCTTGTGTTGGCGCATACACACACAATCACCCACATTTGTATTCCAACTTTCAATTTTACCCACACAATCCTTGACCCAACTGATACATATTGTCTTATGCTCTTCTTCCATCTTTTACCCACAACTATACATACTCCTTCTTTTGCCCTCTCATTCTCACCTACTCCTGTACATATACCCCATCCATACTCCCATTCTCTCACACTTTCTCCTCGCCATTTTGTTTCAGTTATTCCACATACATCCAGTTTCTCACCCTCAAGCACCTGGACAATCTCTCTCTCTTTCACCTCATCATTCGCTCCTCTTACATTCCATGTACCCATTACCAAGTCCTTTGTCCGGTCCTGGGTCATCATCGTTTGGTCAGTCCTTGTCTGGGGCTTCTTGTTTGTTTTTTTTAGTTAGTTGTTTTCCGGGAAGGGGCACTAACCCTCCACTAACCCTTTTAGTCGCCTTTTACGACAAGCAGGGATACTGGGGGAGTATTCTTGAGAAACCCCCCTACCCCCAGGGGGGGAGTAAATGCTGCGATGAATTAAAATTTACAAAACAGCAGTGAGTTGGTATACTAACAGGCTGTTGAACCCTGTACAAAAATGGAGGAAAAACAATAGGGTCACTCCCACCAAAGGGATCAAACCTTTGAAATAAGTTTCAAATTAAGTGTATCTAAATCCAGACAAACTTAGGCTCAGAGATGCAAGAACGGGGAAATGCAACCTCCTCATCATTTTGATTACTCTCAGAAATGGAACCCAGGGGTTTAGATTCCTCACAAAGGTTAAATATAACAGAACCAAAAACTAAGCATAAACACCAACCAAGATATCTTGTAACTTATTCCTGTACTCAGCCTCAACAGAATATACTGTCTGGGCTTCACACTGCAGTCTAATATAATTCTCTCAGCAAGATCGTGTACAAAAACGAGTCCATAAACGAGGTTCCTTATCTCGCTGAATATTCCAGCAGTTTTCATTATATCAGATCATATCATTTTTCCTCATCATTATAATCTTTCTTGGGATTCTATCACTAATATATAATAAGGTAACTGTTAAGGCCTCAGCTTGGCAGGGAGCTTATGGCAATTGTTGTTGTTGTTGACGATGATGTTGTTATTATTGTTGTTTAACCCTAGTCTGTGAGGCTGAGAAAACTCAACGACCACGGGTAAATATCTGCTTCTGTGGATCCGTCCTACAGGCACAGTGTAGAACATACACGATGTAAGGATCTGGTACCCCTGTATGGTAGACAACACCTTGCCAGGGTTGGATCAGAGCACTTCCCATGGCATGTTGCAGGGAAACGTGGGGAGGTTTGGCTTCCGGGTGGACCCAAAGTTGCTCCACCCGAGATGCACAGCAGCACCATTCATTGGCCCCCTTCGATCATTGTAAACGATGATGATGATGATGATGATGATGATGATGATTATGAATTCCTTTCCAACTCTTCACAGGACGAGATGTTCAAGCGGATCCTAGAAGAATACCGAAACTGTACCTCAGAAGAACTGTCGACCCTTGGCTTTAAGTATGGTACATTCATTACTACTCTGGTGACGGATTGTACTTACTACCTACCTTACCTAACACGCAAGTATGTACCGAGAGAGAGAGAGAGAGAGAGAGAGATAGAGAGAGAGAGAGAGAGAGAGAGAGAGAAATTAACCTAGGAACTGGTCAGTTCAGAAGCTTGAAACATACACAACACGGATAAGGTAATAACAGTGTTATCTACAGAATCTTGATAATGGCTATAGTGTAGGCCTACTAAAATATTAATGTGCAGTATTATTCTAGGTGTGCACGTTAATTAATAGTATAATTAATAGTATAATTTCTGTCAACGTAAACTTTTCAGAGGCATTATTGTCTTCTCAGGTATTCTGACTTGGTCTTTGCGGATTCACAAGTCAATTTTGTACAGTAGAATAGCAGCACTAAATCAGTCCGGAGCAACTGGCAAACAAGAATACTTTTTCAGTGTTTCAGTAACACAGAGAGTACAAGTTTCTCTAACTGTCAACACCAATCTACATGCACAATACACACTACACTTCCTTTTCAAAATACAAAAATAAAAATGGCACACATTAACTAAGCCTCCGTGTCTCGGGGGGGGGGAACCATAAATGCCCCCACCATCCGCCCCTCTCCTGGTGACGACTCAACGAGCTGCCTGGACCCACTGTCTGACTCACTTCTTCTTCATTTCTGCAACATTCATGGCCTTTCCTCTAACTTTCTCTGTTGAACACCACCTCTCCTCTAAACCTCACCATCTCTTCTTAACCCATACCCTCCAGGTTTTTTGGGGCTCCCCCAACCCCTGAAAACCCAATAATATTAGTTTTCAAATTATTTATTTATTAATATTTTGCTCAAACATTCGCTTTTGGTGAGAAACTAATGAAAATCACCATGAAAGTTGCTTCTGTCACCCGTAAGTGCTCCTAAGGTGGGTCCCCCCTCACCTCAGCCAGGTGTTCTGTGACCGGGCCGGTGCGGCTGCTCCGTTTTCTACAGTGGGAAGGAAGAGGGTAACTAATAAAAACCAACCTAAATACATATATTTACATCTAATATACTAGAGCAGTAGCCGTGTGTGTGTGTGTGTGTGTGTGTGTGTGTGTGTGTGTGAGTTTGGGCAGCGGAACCTACACATTCAAATCGCACCAAAATGGGAAAAAAAATCGCAAAAAAAATCGCTGATGCAAAACAACTTGGTCTCATCACGATTGAAAAACTTTTACCATATTTAATGAGCGATCACATTTTGACTAAAAAACGCTGCTCCCGGAGCCTGGCATAGGATCTCCGTAGAATTTTTTGTCCAGAGGTAGAACTAAAATAAACTGTTGCAGTAGCCGTGTGTCTGTGTGTGTACTTCGGACTTGCATTTGGACAACTTGGGTTCCAGTTCCGAAGCTGCAAATAGCACAGTCAATTGGTTAGCTGCAAAAAATCCAAGTGACACCGTTACACTAGAATAGCACATAAACGCAAGAGCCCTCCGCAGGAGCAAGTGCAAGGGGCCTGGTGGGCCCATGAGCACTTGTTTATTTGCTACAAAAGTACATATACTGCAACAATATTGTGGTATATATATATATATATATATATATATATATATATATATATATATATATATATATATATATATATATAAAATGGGTGAAAAAAACATAGGTTCATAATGTAACCACCCATAAATCGCCGATTTCTGGCACACTTGACTAGCTGATAATGTTTTTTCCACAAACATGCACTAGAGGAAGGTCTCACGCTTCTGCTTCCCATGAATCACCCGCAAAATTTGAAAAATGTGCACGCAATGTGCCTTGCAATTGCGAATCGTACGGTGTCTGACGGTGGGTCCATGGCAGCTATCATCTACTGGTGTACAACATATGATGTAGGGAGGGTATGGGTTAACTGAAATTCAGCTGTCTGAGGCAACTGACAGCAAACCCTTTTCTGTATCCTCCTACTTTCTCTTAACTCAATTCAAAGCCAAAGGTGGCTGTTGTATATATGTACGCAATGACTTATCTTGCTCTAGTGTTCCTGAACTTGATTCTTCTGAATTCTTTACTGTCTGGCTGCAGCTCTCCTGTCATTCTCTGACTAAACAATATATCTTCACTGTTTACTTATCACCAAATTCTATTGGCTATCAAGAAATCTTTGACTGTCTGACTTGTACGATGGAACACATTCTATTCATTTCTCCTTTCTCTGAAATCTCCATTCTAGGAGATTTCAATGTTCATCACTACATTTGGATCTCCTCTCATTTCACTGATCCACCTGGTGAAAAAGCCTTAACATTTTCTATCCTTAATGACCTAGAGTAGCTTGAACAGCACCCTACCCGTATCCCTGACCACCTTAGAGAGAGCTCCAACATACTTGACTTCTTCCTTACAACTAATCCTTCTGCTTAAAATGTTAATCTTTCCTCTCCGTTAGGCTACTCCGATCACAACCTTATTACTCTGACCTGTCCTATTGCTCTGGTATGGCCTGTGGACCCCCCAAAGAAATGTTTACTATGGTACTTTCGAGCTGTGGATTGGGAGGCCCTCAGGCAGTACTTCTTTGATTTTCCCTGGAATTTTTATTGCTTCCATGGCTGGGAGCCATCTGAGTGTGCCTTGTGCATTAAGGAGGTTATTCTTGGAAGCATACATTCCCTTCTCATATCCATTGTCTAATCCAAGAAAGCCTTGATTTAATCACGCTTGTTCTAATGCTGTCTGCAACAAGGAGAGGGCCTGTAAAAGGTACCATAGCCAACCCAGCCCTGAATCGCATCTTTTTTATGTTTCTGCCCGGAATCGTGCTAAGTCTGTTCTTTGCTCTGGTAATAGTAATATCGTCCATACTAAATGCTCACAACACTCCAACTCGAATTCTTTCCACTCCTTCTGGCACCTTGCCAAAAAACCTTTCTAACAACTTAACTTCATCATACTTCCCTCTCCTTTTCTACTTTGATGGCTTTGTAACTATTTCTTCTACTGATAAAAAGCAGATCTCTTCGCTCTGACTTTCTCCAATTCCACCCTAGACGATTCCAGTGTTGTTCCTCCATCACTTCCCTCTTCTGACTTCCTCATGCCTGACATAAAATTTCTTCAGCTCATGTATTTTCTACCATCACTGGCCTTAATACTAACAAGGCATATAGGCCTGATGGAGTCCCTCCTGTTGTCCTCAAGAACTGTACCTCTGTGCTTACACCCTGCCTAGGTAAACTTTTTCGCCTTTGTCTTTCAACTTGTACCTTTCCTTCTTGCTGGAAGTTTGCTCTCATTCAGCCAGTCCCAAAGAAGGGTGACCATTCCCAACCCTCTATTGTCCAGTTGCTTTATCCTGTGTCTCAAAAGTTTTCGAGACAATCCTTAACACAAAAATTTTAAAGCATCTTTCCCATCACAACCTTCTTTCTAATCGTCATCTGTCAAGGATGCTACACTGGTGACCTTCTCACCTACCTTTAAGACTCCTGGTCATCCTTCTTTCAGAACTTGCCACTGCGCTTTACATCTCAAAGGCTTTCGATCGAATCTGCTATTAATCTTTAATTTCGAAACGCCCTCTTATGGTTTCTATCTTTCTATCTGTGCCTTCACTCATAGCTTCCTTTCTAGTCATTCTAAAGCTGCTGTTGTAGACGGCCATCGTTGTTCTCCTAGATCTATCAACAGTTGTGTTCCTCAGGGTTTTGTCCTATCACCAACTCTCTTCCTTTTATTCATCAGTGTCTTTCTAAGCTGTATATCTATCCCTATTCACTCGTACACTGATGATTCCACCCACTTTTCCATTCGGTTCCCACAACGTCCATCTTAACAGTTACTTCAACAAACAAAGGATGAGGCTATAGCACACCTTATGTCTGACTTGGTTCGTATCTCTGGCTGGGGTAAAAAATAATCTTATTGTTTTAAATGAATCAAAGACTAAATTTTCAAACCTATCAACCCGACAAAATCTTCCACAGGAGTACCCCCTAATGTTTGATAATATCCAGCTTAATCCTGCATCATCCTTGAACTTGCTTTGGGTTTCATTTACTCGGAATTTATCTTGGAAAGATCATATTGCATCTGTTGTATAATCTGTTTCCTAAAGGTTATGTGTGCTAAACCGACTCGTTACCTCCTTTCCCCCTGCACAGTTGTTGACTTTATACATAGGTTTTATTCATCCCTGTGTAGAGTACAACTCTCGTGTGTGGGGAGGCTTCCCACATACAGCTCTTCTCAATAGGGTGGAGTCAAAGGTTTTTCATCTCATTAACTCTCCTCCTCTTACTGGCTTCCTTTAACCTGTGTCTCTTCGCCGCACTGTTCCTCTTTATCTCTTCTCTATTCCTATTTCATTGGTCACTGCTCCTCTCAACTGTCTGTTTCTATCCCTCCACCTCTACGACGGATGCATAGCACCCATCTAGCAACAAACTCTCATCCCTTTTCTGTCCAACCCTCTAATGCAAGAGTTACTCCCAGTACTTCATTTATGCACAGGTCAGCTCTGGAACTGTCTCCTTCTATCTGTATTTCCTACTTCCTATGATCTCCAGTCTATCAAACGTAGTGTGTCCAGGCATCTCAAAATGAACGGATCTTGCATTTGGTTCTCATTTGTATTGTTTTTGATATTTTCTTGGAAGGAGCGGTTTTCGTGCTCCTGGCCTTTGGTTCCTTCTTCCTTGCATGAACAAAAAAGTGTAATGTAGAGTATGGTGTTCTAAAGTATGATGAAAAATGTCTGAAAGTATTCTAAGATACGATGTCCCCAGACTCCCAAGCTGTGGTGGTGTAATAGAAAGGCCTCATTTAAACAGCCTGGAGGAACTGCTTGACAAATACGATGTTGAAAGTATAATGTGGAGTACCCTAAAGGATTCTAAACTGAAATGTTTCCAGATTTACAAGCCATGGTGGTGTAATAGAGGATCGTCACTTAAACAGCCTGGAGGAACTGTCTGGCAAGTATGAAGTCGTTTGCAACTGCTCAGGTTTTGGTGCCAAAGATCTCGTGGGTGATAGCATCATGACTCCTATCAGGGGGCAGGTGTATAAGGTAAGATATACAGTTAAGGGAGTTATCTGTATATGGTATATAAGCAATGTGGTTGTCTATGTGGTAGGATAGATAGAATAATCCATAAATAGCACTCCGTCGGACACTTCTCTGGCGGCACCTATATGATGTGTTGCAAGAATGATTCAGT
Organism: Coenobita brevimanus; assembly: GCF_032717465.1. Classification (NCBI taxonomy): domain Eukaryota; kingdom Metazoa; phylum Arthropoda; class Malacostraca; order Decapoda; family Coenobitidae; genus Coenobita; species Coenobita brevimanus. Next base: position 5,572,779 of record NC_137009.1, read on the forward strand.
GTGCTGGTATGGATGTGGGTGTGGAAGTAGGGATGGGAAATTGAAAAATAACACAGAGAAGACATTGATAACGCTCAGCGGGTCGTCCCCACAACACATGAGAAACTGCCTGGCGGAGCGGAAGAGGAACACTATAATTTATGAACCACTGTACACAGAGAGAGAATGGATTTAACTGTGTACATAAACAGTCTGTACGAAAACCAATGACTGGCTGGCAAATATGACATGGTTTGCATTTGAAGAAGTTTTGGTACTAAGGGTCTCATGGCTGACTACACCATGACAGCCACCAGTGTGCAGGAGTACAGGTGATGGATAATGAGGCAAAACGATGGAAAGACATTTATAATAAGGCACAAGGTTGTCTGGTAAGAGAATATTTCAAAATGAAGGTGAATAGATGAGAGGCAAATATCTATCTATCTATATACCTAGGCTGCTTCCCTCAAGGAAAGGGAGGTAGCCGAGACAGGACGACACACTCCCCATTTACTCATCCATTCAAACACATTCATTCGCATCTTAGTCCCAAAGGGGAGAATGGACAGATCCTCACCGCACCACACCGCACAAGGGTCAACTGCGCGATGCAATCAGTGACGTATATATATATATATATATATATATATATATATATATATATATATATATATATATATATATATATATATATATATATATTTATATATACATATTTATATATACATATACATATCTATCTATCTATCTATATTTATATATATATATATATATATATATATATATATATATATATATATATATATATATATATATATATATATATATATATATATGTGTGTGTGTGTGTGTGTGTGATGGAGGAGGGCAGACGGAGGAGAAGGCCGAGGATGAGATGGAGGGATGGAGTGGAGAGATATATGTGAGAAGGGTGAGCTGGGAGCCTTGTAGTGAATTGGCGGGGAACAGGGCGACATGGAGGCGATTTGTTTGTGGCCACCCCTTACGGGATTAAGGCCTCTGACAATAGATTGATAGATAGACAGACGATTTACAACTATGTATTTATAATATTAGCATCGACATATTTTGCATCCTTATTCCAGAAGAGGATATTGAGGCTTAGTGTGCAGAATAAATAGCCAAGGAAGAGTAGTTGGGAAGTCTACAAAGCCATTGAGAATACCACAGGGTAATGCAGCAAAAGAACAGTCGCCTCGCTATCTGCGTGTGCCTGTATTTGACTCTGAATTCAAGCCACGGATGTTGACAATGTCGGCTTGTTTTCATCTTACAGAACCGAGTCACTCTCACAACTTGAAAACAACTTTAATACTTATTCAAAATGGCATGAAATACGAAGAAACTTAAATATTAGGTAGGAATGACTTCGTTGGGTACTGTACAAAGCAACTTACTAATCTGCCTATACTTGGATATTACCTGAGCAGAAATAGGTTAGGAACTGTGGACAGGATAGAATAAATACGCTACTGTGTATCCTGGAATCCTACCATTTCACATGAACTGCTCTGGACGTCTCTCCCTGACTCATAGCCAGCACTCCCCCGTCAGAGAGAAGGCCGATCATTGAAGAGGAACTCAAAGGGGATGTTTACAAAGAAAACTAATTTCATTATCTCTCTCTATGCTTCATTATCTTTATCTCCTACCTTGTTCCTGGAAAGGAAAGCATTCACAGTGTGACAATGATATTACCGAGAAGCTCCGTTGTCTGGTCATACTAACGCCCCTCTATAGCTACAGAAACGCATCTTTAACCTACAGGTCACTGAACTCATGTTCGGACGAGACTCATGCCACAACATCATGAATCTATCATGTTATCCATCTGCCCCAGAATCAACGTCAAGGTGAAATTTGCCACGAAATCTTTGGCACACAAACCTGAAAAACCGTATACCACATCATACTTGCCACCCAGTCGCAAGACATCATACAGACTATAGATAAAAGTAACTCCATCACATCTTTCTGGTTCGTGCTATGAATAGTATTGGATATTTCGTGTAATGCTTTCCGCCTTAACGAATTATTTTGCGTCATTGGCCTCATTATTCTGTGCAATGATACTGATTAATTTTATTTCGACAGCAGAACGATACACACACACACACACACACACACACACACACACACACACACACACACATATATATATATATATATATATATATATATATATATATATATATATATATATATATATTGTTACGGAACAGAGAAAGAAAATGTACACTTTAAGTGAGAATACTAAAAATCACTACTGTCCCGTAAAGTTCCAGGTTCAAAACAAAAGAGTTAGATAAAATTACAAGTTAAAGTTTAATGCTCAAACTAACAACAAAACATTCAGGACTCATAAGGATAATGTAATGGCAAAAAACAGGTTAAATATATAGTTAACTGCAATAGCCTCTATTAACACGAAATTAGCAAGAGTAAATTTATCTAAGTCAGCCCTGATAAAATGACAATACTAGATAATACTCAGTGAATGCAAGATATATTATTACAGATACAAAATATTATCAAAAATGACTGACAAAAACACATGAATCACAAAAACCTCACTATAGTCGTTCTATTTTATGAAGGCAGTTTGGGTGGGGCGCTCTGGGACCTCAGTCTGTTAGCTCTGTTGTCACATCATCGCCACACACGTGCTCTTCTCTCTCTCTCTCTCTCTCTCTCTCTCTCTCATATTTATATTAACTACTACTAATTGTATTTTCTTTAATTTCTCTCTTGTTTTCGACTTTTTTTCAACACCATCCCTGAGGTAAAAGTCTATAGGTGCGTTTTTTTTTTTTTATAACTTCCATGGCGGGAGACTGACCGAGTATGACCCGCTCACGCAGGGCTGTCCCTCGTGTCACCACCTGACAACGTCGCAAAAGCAACTCTGACAAGTCTTATGAGATTTATACTATACTATAGCTTTTTTACTGAATTACATCTATACAGAGTGTTTAAAATTCATTTATAAGTAGTTACTAGCTTAAAACAGGAGAGTGAGAGGGAGAGAGAGAGAGGTGAACACAAATAATTACACGTGTGTCGGCGGCGATGTGACAACAGAGCTAACAGTGTGAGGTCCCAAATCGCCCCACCCAAACTGCCTTCATAAAATAGAACGACTTTAGGCCTAAGAATTAACAACTTGGGCTACACCGTACAAGAAAAAATGCAATAACAGTTACACTCAAATTACACAGCTGCTAGATGGTTGGAGACTTCCTGAGCACTCACAATAATAACTGTACAGGGGAGGACAGAGATGTGAACAAAATGAGGAGTAGATCTAAGTGGCAATAATGTAGAGACTGAGCTCATTATATAGGGGCCGGCAGAGCTTGATACAACTTGTAAGAAGGACGCGCAAATGAAGCTATAGGGGACAAAGAGTTGACAATCCTGTTCTGAACAACAGAAAGAACGACTTACTCTACTATAACGGTAGAAGGGGGGGAGTGAGGTAGAACACGCTCGTGATCAAACAGGCAGCACACTGTACGTTAGAATTACACAAAGGATGATGAAATCATAGGCTATGTAACACCTCCCCACAAAGAAAAAAGAAATTTACAAAGGAAATTTCTTATTACTCTAAAACAATCTGTCTAAAGTCTAGATAAGCAATCTGCAATAACATTTTCTTTCCCCTTCACATGTTGTATGTCTAATGAATACTCCTGAAGTAGACTCCATCTTGTCAATCTCTGATTTTTATCTTTAAACTTACTAAGGAATTTCAGTGGGTTATGATCGGTATAAATGACTATGGGGTCAAAACCAGAACATAAATAAAATGAAAAATGCTGTAAACCCAAAATCAAGGCCAAAAGCTCTTTCTCAATAGTTGAGTAGTTCTTTTGAGGTGGAGTGAACTTCTTACTGTAATAAGATACAGGGTGTTCAATACCCTGATCATCCTCTTGCAGCAAAACAGCCCCAGCTCCTGTATCACTTGCATCAACAGCCATCTTAAAAGGCTTAGCAAAATTTGGAGTAGCGAGCACTGGCTGACTTAATAGGATAGCTTTAAGTTTGTTGAAAGAGGATTCACAGTTATCGGTCCAGACAAATTTAACTCCCTTTTTCAGTAGGTCTGTAAGTGGTGATACAAGAATAGAAAAGTTAAGAACAAATCTCCTGTAATACCTACCATTCCCAAAAATCTTTGTAGCTCTTTCCTACTTTTAGGTCTGGGAAGATCACTTATAACCTGAACCTTAGCTCCTGGTGGTGCAACATGTCCATCACCAATTACGTACCCAAGGTACTGAACTTTAGCTTGACCAAACTCACACTTTGATAAATTAGCTACAAGATTAGCCTGAACCAAACGCTCAAGAAATTTACTGACATGGCATAGGTGATCTTTCCAGTTGTCACTGAAAATTAACACATCATCAATATAAACAACACACCCTGCCAAACCCTCTGTTACAACATTCATGAGCTTCTGAAATGTGGCTGGTGCATTCTTCATACCATATGGCATTACAGAACATGCAAAAGTCTTTCCTAGTGTTACAAAACATGAGATCTCCCTAGCACGTTCAGTCATAGGTACTTGCCAGTATCCCTTTAACAAATCAAACTTACTTATGTACCTAGCCTTTCCGATCTTGTCTATGCAATCTTCCACACGAGGGAGAGGGTAAGTGTCTGTTTTGGTTATCTGATTAACACGTCTGTAGTCGATGCAAAGCCGCTGTGACCCACCTGGCTTAGGGACTAGAGTGACAGGAGAACTCCACTCGCTCTGACATGGCTCAATCATCTTGTGGTCCAACAGGTAGCCAAGCTCCTTCTCGATGAGAGGAACTTTCACTAGGTTCACACGGTAAGGAGGTAGTTTAATTGGCTTTGCATCTCCAACATCGACATCATGCATCAACACAGTAGTTCTTCCTGGAGTGGCACGGAACACTTGCGGGTACTCCTGCAGTAATGCCGAAAACTCCTGCCTTTCCTCGGGAGGTAGATGAGAAAGCTTAGTCTGGAGATCATTCATGATATCAGGATTCTTCCCCAAACTATCACTCAGGCTCATACTGCATGGGAGAGCTTCACTTGCAGACTCGGGTGGAACAGCTACAGTGCAGACTGGGTTATTTTCGTCCCGCCTGTGATATAACTTTAGCATGTTGATGTGACAAAGTTGCTTGTTCTTTCTACGATCTGGTGTGGCGATGATATAGTTGACATCACTTAGTTTCTTCTCCACGAAATAAGGACCACTAAACTTGGCTTGAAGAGGTTGCCCATGCACTGGTAGCAGAATCAAAACCTGATCTCCTGGCTGAAAGTGGCGTAACCTGGACTTCTTATCATACCAAGTCTTCATTTTCTCCTGAGCAGCTCCTAAATTCTCTCTCGCCAGCTGTAAAGCAGTGGACAGCCGTTCTTTGAACTTCATCACATACTCCAGCAGGTTGACGTCATCTTCCTCCGACAGCCAGCATTCCTTGAGTAGCTTAAGGGGTCCTCTTACTTCATGGCCAAACAGTAGTTCAAAAGGTGAGAAGCCCAGTGATTCATTTGGAGATTCTCTTGCGGCAAATACGACGAGTGGAAGACCTTTATCCCAGTCTTTCTGATGTTCCAAACAGTATTTCTTGAGCATCGATTTGAGTGTTTGATGATATCTCTCCAATGCTCCTTGGGTCTGGGGATGGTAAGCTGAAGACGTGATCTGGGTGATGCCCAACTCTTTCAGAGACTGCTTGAAAACATTTGACATGAAATTACTTCCCCGGTCTGACTGTACCTCCTTGGGCAGACCAAACTTTGTGAAGAACCCCAGCATTTCCTTAACCACGTTCTTTGCTGAGATATTTCTAAGTGGAATGGCTTCAGGATAACGAGTAGCCATATCAATCAGGGTCAACATATAAGAAAATCCTGAAGAAGTCTTAGGAAGAGGGCCCACAATATCCACCAACACACGGGTGAAAGGCGCTTCAAAAGGAGGGATGGGAACTAGAGGTGCAACCTTTTCGGTCTGATTACACTTCCCCACAACTTGACAGGTGTGACAAGACTTACAATACCAGGAAACATCCCTGAAGATACCTGGCCAGCAGAAGTGTTTCAAAATGCGTGCCACAGTCTTCCTCACTCCAAGGTGTCCTGCCAAACTGGAATCATGAGCCACTCTAATGATATCCTGCCTACAAACACGAGGGATGACAACTTGATGTACAACCTCCCATTCACAGTCGGCTGATGCTATTGGGGGTCTCCACTTCCTCATAAGTACTCCTGACTTTATATAATAACAAGTAGAAGCACCAGCTGACTCTTCCTCACTGCAAGCAGAGTTAGCTAGACCTTTCAACTCAGGGTCAGCAACCTGCAACTCAACCAACTCTTGACGAGACAAATTATCAAGACTACGGGGTACTGCCTCATCTGGTGAGTGGTCCAAATTAGCAAGAAAAGTGTCAGCTAGGATAACATCATCATCATCATTATCCTCTAAGTCACCAGTAACTTTAGACTTAGCCCTAGTGACAGCACATGCAGGGAACACATCAGGGACATCACAATCCTGGGTTGCAGCCACTGGCTCACCAGACAACTGAGGAGCTGGACACACCTGACTTCCACCAATATCATTTCCAAGTAAGGAAGTTACACCTGACATTGGGAGTGTCTCAACCAACCCAACCATAACGGAACCATTAACAAAAGCAGACTCTAAATTCACTCTGCACAGAGGGACAGAGAAGTAATTATTCCCTACACCTTGTAAGATTACAGTTTCATCAGAGGAATTAACATTAGAGCCTAGAACACTGGTCAGCATAAGGGATTGGCAAGCACCTGTATCACGATATATTTGAACTCATTTCCTGTCATTAATGTCCTGAGGACTGACAAAACCATCAGACAGGAAATTAGCACATGACTCTTGAGAGTGTCACCCACGTTACTGCTCGAAAGAGGAGCTCCATCATGAGAATTTAAGTTACCCCTCAAAGCAGGTTCAGTTAACTCGGTTAAAGAATTCTGGGAACTCTCAAGGGTGGACACTAGACCAATTGACTGAATATATTTAAAGACTCCTTTTTGTTCACATCACGCTGTCTCCTGAAACATTTCTCCTTAGTATGACCAAGCTTACTACAATAAGTACATTTACTTTTCTGAAATCTAGAGGTGAAGCTGGTATTTACTTCCTGAGAAACATCATCTTTATTCTCTTTCCTGTTACCTGTACTCTGAGTAGGGGCAACGTACTTACTCTCAGCTTTCCCTTTTTCTTTAGAATATCTCCTGTGAGTAAGAACATACTCATCAGCTAAAACTGCAGCATCAGACAAATGATCTATTCTTTTCTCATCAAGATATAGGCTTACATCTTTACTAATACACCTTTTGAAGTCCTCCAGCAAAATCATCTGCTTAAATTTACCAAAATCAGAATCCACATTCTTAGAATTTAACCACTGCTCTAACAGATCTTCTTTGATTTTTGCATACACAACATGGGATTGCTTATCTTGCTTGTAAGTTGTCCTAAATTTTACTCAATAGGCTTCAGGAACAAGCTCATAGGCCTTAAGAATCAAGCTCTTAACTACATCATAATTATCAGATTGATCCTGAGGCAAAGATGCATAAGTTACTTGAGCTTTACCGGTGAGAACAGTTTGAAGGAGTACTGGCCAATACTTTTTGGGCCAATTAAAACCTGTAGCTACCCTCTCAAACAACTGAAAATACTTTGTTAAATCAGATTCATTAAAAGGAGGGACAAGTTTAACATTTTTAGCCACATCAAAATCGTCAGAGCTAGATGATCCAGTTCCACCTTGTTTCATGCGATACTCATGGTCTGCCTGAATCCTGGCAAGTTCAACTTGTGCGTGTATCTGTGCCTCCTGAATACGAGCCTCCGCCTCCTTAGCACGAGACTCCTGCAGGGCTAGCTGGGACTTAGCTAATTCAATCTGCGTTTGCTCA
>NC_137009.1:5585761-5609335 GCF_032717465.1 Coenobita brevimanus
AGGGATGGGGTGGAGATGTATATGAGAGAGGGGGGTGTGAGTTGGGAGCAGGGGAGTGAAATGGTGGTTGGACAGGGCGACTTGGAGGCGATTTGTTTGTGGCCACCCCAAACGGGATTGAGGCGTCTGGCAATAGATAGATAGATAGATAGATATGGATATTTATATATGGATATTTATATATGGATATTTATATATGGATATATATATATGGATATATATATGGATATATATATATGGATATATATATGGATATATATATATGGATATATATATATTTATATATATATAAATATATATATATATATATATATATATATATATACAGAGAGAGAGAGAGAGAGAGAGAGAGAGAGAGAGAGAGAGAGAGAGCTATATATATAATTATATAGATAGATAGAGAGAGAGATAGAGAGAGAGAGGGAGGGAGATACGTATATATAGGTATATATATATATATATATATATATATATATATATATATATATATATATATATATATATGGAGCCTCTGTGGCACAGTGGCAGAGTGTTTGTCTTGCTCGCTGTTGGACGTGGGTTTGCCTCCAGCCAGTGTTGTAAAAACTTTGGGAAGCGTTCACCGAGCCACTGACCGCGTTGGCGGACATAAGGGGTGCTGTGTTTGAACCATGGTCGCATACTAGTATGCTTGCACCCTGTCGGCTTAAGGCGTGCCAATGACACTTTATTCACAGACTACACACACATCCAAAGCCATTACAACGCTACAATCACTCTCACAAGCACTTCGCACCCTACATAGTCTCTATCAGACAGCCTAAGCCACTGGGTAGAGATATTTTGGTTGTATCGCCCCTGTTTCAATAGGGATAGGCCGGTCCTGCAGTGGACATGAACGGCTGCTGCTGATATATATATATATATATATATATATATATATATATATATATATATATATATATATATATATAAAGAAAGATAGATAGATAGATCGATAGATAGAGATAGATAACTATATAGATAGATATAGATAAAGACTGATAGATAATTATAATCAATAAATTGCAAAGGTACCGGTATTGCTGGAAGGTGATCTGAGATTAAGTGAAGGCCTTCATTTATATCGCTATGGCCTTTTCATGCTAGAGATGGAATTATCAGAGTTACAGCCATTTCTCTCTCTCTCTCTCTCTCTCTCTCTTTCAGTAAAAGCGATGCTGGATGACTATAATATCTTTCCCTTATTCTTTCTGCAGAACAGTTCATAGTTACGACAGTGACTTGACTGTATTATTTTTTTTCTTGACTCCTGCCCTGTATATGAAATAAGCTGCGCTGAATTATTAAAAATTATCATTTTAGGTTCGAGCACCTGGAGTAAGGAACTTCTACTTCAACGACAACGACACGTTCATTATTCCTGGCATGGAGCTGGTGACTCTGGGTGGAACAAAGCAGTTTGATAGCTACAATGCTGAAGTTGATAAGTACGATTCGCTGTCCATCTGGAAGCGAGTCACCGAACTACTACCTAGTCTGAAGGATGCCCAGGTGAGGTACTTAATCATTTGTTCATCTGCCCATCCATCCATCCATCTATCTGTCTATCTGTTTATCCATTTATCTGTTTGTCTGGCAGTGAAGACGGTTGTCTTCCCATGTTGATCCCAATGTGCACGAATGGGGAACCAGCCTGCATAAGGAACCAGCTAAGCCCAGATTGAGGAAGTACCAGCATGCATTAACGGCTCTCAACATTTTACATCCACTGAAAGTATAACGGCGGGCAATGGCATCAGCACAACACTGCGCTTCTGGAGATACACATCTTCCTTTTTTTCTCTCCGAAGGCCTGCAGTTACTCTGGACGGCCAGTTTGACTTACTCCACATACCTGCAGACACAGACTGCATCCCCTCGTCCATACAGATACACATGCCCCAAATGCAAGAACTTTACATACAGACGCTGGACAGTCAAATGCAGCAGCTACATGTAGTGGCTGCATATTTGCATTTTATGTTTGCTATCATACAAACAAATTACATAACACCAAACATGTGGATGCAAACAAGGCAAACGTTCACACATCCTCAAAATGAAAAACACACTTTAAATAAATCACAAATACACATCAATGGTATTATCACAATGATTACAGCATTACTTAACCCGCCACAGCCTTGCCGATTTTTCACCAATGACCCCCCCCCCCCAAGTCCTGGCTGATTTTGGATTTTTATTTTTGGCTCAAACCTCCGCTTTTTGTGAGAAAAAATGGAACAATCACAATAACGTGCTCAATTGAGCTTATAAGTGAGGTATACAGGTGTCCCTTTGAACACCTGGTACCATGTTCTCTGAAGCCACGCTGCTGCTGTCACGTTTTCTATGGTAGCGATAACTATTGCAAACCACTAAGAATAGGTAGATATTTGTTCATTTGGTACGAATTTATATGTAGTACAAGAATATATTGGTTTTCACACAATAATATAGGCGATATAAGCGTTGTTTCACTCACTGAACACATCAACATACCGCATCTTCCTTTGCGACATTACCTCCTCATCACTTCTGCTCGTTTCTTCCTCTGGCGCCATGTAATCATTGTCCTCCACATCATCATCGACTGGTGAATCATACTAGCCTTAATATTTGTCATCAGAGAGACTGTGGCACAACATGTCTTTACTGGCCAGGTCACTGCTAACAGATGAGTTGCCGAGACAATGGCATGAGGGGGAGGGGGGGATGTCACGCTTGGTCAGGCAGTGTCGCCACCTGGTGGCAGGTAGAGGAAGGTCCCCCACATATGGCTGCTGAAAACCACCCACAAAACTTGAAAAATGTGCAAATGACGGATCTCGCAGTTTCAGAACATACTGGTATGTTGACGGGTGTCAGCATGAAAAAAAGGTCTGATGTACCCATACGTTGATGGAACGTGCCGGGTTAACTTCCTTCACATACGCAGTGACCTACCAATAATAACAGACTACGCTTAAAAGTCAACACTCTACGTCAAGTACACTATAGTTGGACAAGGCAGAACAAACATAAGAGGGTGGCCTGATAACCCATATATCCCAAGAAATAGTATCCACAAACACTACACAACAAAATGTACATGTTCCCAATGACAGTATTAAAGAAATAACAGTAATATAGATCCAAATATCCAATGAGGCACAGAACATATTAAACATAATACATACCTCCACTTGCAACATGCACTCAGGATACTGGAGGGCTATGTATCTACCTACCTACTTATTGCCAGATGCCTTCATCCCGTAAGGGGTGGCCACGAACAAATTGCCTCCATGTCACTCTGTCCCCCGCCATTTCACTGCCCTGCTTCACACACCCCTCTCTCATATGCCTCTCCACTCCATCCCTCCATCTCATTCTTCCCCTCCCCCTCCCTCTCTCCCCTCCACCTCACTCACATACATTCTCCTCATCAGTCTCTCTCTCTCTCTCCATCTTCACCACTAGGCCAAACCACTTTAATGTGTTCCTCCTAATGCTTCCTATCACATCCACATCCACACCACAATACTCCATTTCTTCATTTGTCGGTCTCACTCTCCACGTGACTCCACATGCTCCCCTCACGTAACTCATTTCCACTGGTTCTCGCTTTTGACTTCTGTCCCTCCAACAAGGTCCAAACTTCACTTCCATACGTTAAAATTGGTATCACAATACTGTCATGTAGTAGCTTTTTCACTTCCATGCTCACTTCCCTGTTTCTTATCACTGCTTTCAAGGAACCAGAATCCCTTCTTCTCTGCTGCACCCTTTCAAGCACTTCACCCTCTGAACTTCCATCTTTACTCATCACACTACCCAAGTATTTAAATGCACTCACATTCTCCATTTCCTCCTCATCCAACCTCACTGTACATTCACTGACTTCACTTGTCTAGAAGACCATCACTTTAACCTTCCCTACATTCACCTTTAGATTCCGTTTCTTACACACTGTCTCAAACTCATCCTTCAAGCCTTGCAGCTCCCCTTCGTCTTCATTTAACAACACAGTATCATTTGCAAACAACAGTGCAGGGAGTTCCCAAACACTGGAGAACATCCCTAATAAATTAATAGTTGCTGATTTCAATGAACACACACACACACACACACACACACACACACACACACACACACACACACACACACACACACACACACACACACACACACACACACACACACACACACACACACACATGAATAAAAACACAAACACGCCATACCTCAACATGACCTCAACACAGAACCAGTGACAACCTCCTCCTCCAGCCTCACGTTATGCACCTCTAAGGTAGCATCTCTTAACACCTTGGAAGTAGTTCATGCCCTCTCATCAGACCATCTTTCATTAATTTATCATATAAAATAAAAGCAAATCCGGTCAGAGGGAGGAAAACTTTACTAACCACAAAAAGGCAACTGAGCCTGGTTAACGAAACCCATGGAACAAACACTAGATAGTTTAAGCTGGACTCTTTGCAGACAATTACAAAACTGTTACCACCTTCTACCTAATTATTACAAGGACCATCAAATGATACCTGTCGAAAGGCAACACCAAAAACTTGAACCCTAATTTCTCCCCTCAAACGAAACAACTCATTAAAGATGGAAACAATTCAAAGTAAAAATCAAACTCGCCACATGAGAACAAACTAAAGAGTACCAAGAGAGTAATTGATCAAAGTGCTCAAGCAAGACAGATGGAAAAACTTCTGGACACACTTGATCATCGAACAAAAAAACCGAGTTTCTGAGAACAATAAAATATCCACATATCCCAAAACTTACACAACCAGCCCAGAAAGCTTTTTCTGTAAAGTGGTGGAACTATCCCAGAAAAGAATATGAAAATAGATTTTAAAAAATGTATTACTAATCAATAAGGCTCGAAATCAGGATTCCTCTAAGCACAGCCATAAGAAAAAGAGAAATCAAGGAGGAAAAAACCCAACCGCCATATACGTCACGGATACTTTGGCAAATGATCAAAAGCATGTAAAATTCTAAATCCGTAAAACCACTAAGTATTTCGAACATCTACTTAAAACCTGTTGGCCAACTATCTACGAGAATAAACGTTGTCACTGAAATCTTCACCTTCTACGCTTGATACCAAATACCTTATACCTGAAAAAAGCAATCATCATATCTATACTCAACCAGGAAATCCCCAGTTTTCCTGCATCATCATCATGTAGATGATGTTGCCTTTCGAACTGCGAATGGACGGCTAGTGTCAGGGGCGGATGAGCACAGGTACCTTTAGGATGGTTACTTATGAGCAGCTTTACACTGAGAACATCCCAGGGTAGAGGTGTTTTCTAATCCGCAAACACAAACTCCAGTCCCATCAATTGACGGTGCTGTCTTTTCTTCTAGATGAAATTAGGGCTGCAGTGGCTAATTTGAAAACCTGTAGGACGGCTGGAGTCATGTACTTCCTGTGGAAATTATTAAAGCGAGGAAAGTGAAGCTACGATCCAGGGACTACGTGCATTCACTGAAGCCTCTTGGTGGTATGGTATCATTCCTTCTGACGGGGTAAGATGGCTGTCATGCCAGTCTGCAAAGGGAAAAGAAAAATCAACATTACTGCAGCAGCTATCATAGCCTAGTGTTGTTGAGTGTGCGAGGGATTTCATGGTCATTTAATACATTTTAGTGTAAATTACTAAAGTTTCAGACATCTAAGCAATCTGGATTCACGTTCAAGAAATACACAGTTGATTTAAGACAGATGTCTGTCTTGAGTTTTGGCAGAGACTGGCAGCATCTTTTGTGGATTTCTAAGTTTCAAACTCTACAAATCAAAATGCATTTTGGAAACTCCTTTGAGTCCATTGGCTCCCTGCATGGATTAATAGGCACATAAGTGGCCTGTATTCCAAAAAAAAATGACTGTCAGGTGTGAGGAGAGAACTTGTGAAATCTTTCCAGTAAGTCTTGAAGCAAGGCAGGGATGAATCCTTTCCACTTGACTTTTCAACACAAGCATGGACTTTGTACTGAGATGGGCTGTGTCACTGTGGACTGGCCATTATTTGGTTATTGACTTTCACATTGCCGATGTTCCAGTTATCCAAGCTGAGTCCCTGTAGACACTCTAGAGTGATCCCAAGGCATTTCTCGATTGACAAAACCAATAGGATTATTGATGGGGGATCAAGACCAAGGTTCAGGCATGTGGCGTCTTGATGGATGAAACAGTACAGTGCGAATATATAAAAGCGTGTGATGACTATACAGGAGTTATGGACAGATTCTTTTATCTTGGGAATTCGGATAATGAGATCCCCAGTCGCATTAATCTGGCTTATGCTGTTATGAACTAATTTATTTTGAGTGTTTGACCCTGTTTTATATTCGTGTAGAACAAAAATTTACGCCTTCAAGGCGAACGATTCCTAATCTAACCTTATGACTGGGAGACATGAACACTAAATGGTGTTTTGACACAGTAAACTGACATTTTGGTGCTATGTGCCTTTTGTAGGATCATGAGGTATCACTAGTACAAGCAGATATACGAGCATTATAGACCCTGTGAGATTGAGTCAAGATCTATAACCTGATCCTTCCCATAGAGTGGTATGTGAAAATTTATCCAGGGTGGAGGGGACAAGGGGGATGGCCACAAACCTTATGGCTGGAGCAAGTCGATTATTCCTGTTGGGAGACAGGGAGAGCAAAGTTGTTGCCTAAAGTGTTGGACATGGGAATCTCGTCAGTGGAAATGGAAGGCGAGTGGGGTAATATGCCCTGCAGCTTACATTCCAAGTGGAAGACCGTAACTCAACTTGAACAAGTAGGTACTCCCAAGGTGGATGGAAAGCTGGTGACAGGGAGAGCTGGACTCCCGTTTCACCAGGCCTTGAGACTAGCTTATGACCATCCCCCTTTACTAAAATTTTTCAGTGTTTCAGTAACACAGAAAGCAGGCCAACTTTCTATCCTATGCATTTTTCTCCAACTGTCAACACTGAAATACATGCACAAAATGGCATCTCAACACCCAACATTGGAGTCCGGGGGAGGGGCAGCATAAAAACCCCCACCATCCATCCATCCCTTTCCCGGTTATGTGCAAGAGATGCATGGAACCATTGTCTGACTCACTCTCTATTCATTTCTGCAACATCCATGGCCTTTCCTCTAATTTTTTCTCTAATAAACATCACCTCTCTCCTTCTAAGCCTCACTTTCTGTGAGGGATCCGAGACAATTGACAGCAAACCTTTCTCTGCATCCTCTTATTTTCCTCCATCCTCATTTTTTAGCTAAGCTTTGCTGTTGTGGGTATGTACACAACAACATACCTTGCTCTCGTCTGAATTCTTTATACTCTGACTCTGAGTATCCTGTCATTCTCGACTAACTTTATCAGTGCTGTGTACTTTTTCCCTAATTCTACTGACTCTGAAATATTCTTTGTCTATCATACTTCTCAAATGGAAGATATCCTATCAATTTCATCTTTCTCTGAAATCTCGATTCCAGATGATTTCAATGATCGCCACTACCTTTGCCTATCCTCCCCATTCACTGATCCACCTGTTGAACAAGTTTATATTATTTCTATCCTTAATGACCTACAGTAGCTCGTACAACACGCTACCTGTGTCTCTGGCTGCCTTGGAGAGAGTTCCAACATAACTGACCTCTCTCTTACGACTAATCCTTCTGCTTATTATGTTAATCATTTCTCTCTGTTGGGTTCCTCCAATCACAGCTTATCACATTAAGCTGTCCTATCACCCCAGTAAAGCCTGTAGACCCTCCCAAGAACAGGCTGCTGTGGCACTTGGAGCTGCTGATTGGGAGGCCTTCAGTTAGTACTTTTTACATTTCCCTGGAATGATCATTGTTTCCATGGCTGAGAGCCATCTGAGCGTTCCTCACGGATTACGGAGGTTATTCTCTCGGGTATAGAAGCGTACATTCCTTTCCCCTATTCAGTAACTAATTAAAAAAAAAAAAAATTTAATCATGCTTATTGTAATGCTGTCTACAACAAGGAGAAGGCCTGCAAAAGGTACTGGAGACAACCCGCCCCTGAATCTAATCTCTGTTATATATCTGCCTAAATCGGGGCTAAGTTTGTTCTCCACTCTGCTAACAATATCATTCGTGATAAATGCTCTGTGCTCTCCAACTCAAGCTCTTCCTGTTCCTTCGGGCAACTTGTCAAAAAATAAAATCAAATAATTTTACTTCATTCTCATTCCCTTCTCTCTCCTTCTCTGATGGTTCTGCAGCTATTTCGTCTACTGAAAAAGCAGAAGTTTTTGTTCAGAATTTCTCCTCGTACTCCATCTTAGATGATTCTGGTGCTTTTTCTCCGTCTCTTTTCCCCTTTGACATGCTCACGATTAACATTTAAATTTCTTCACTGGTGTCAGTACTATCAAGGCAAATGGGCCTGATGATGTCCTCCTGTTGCGTTCAAGAACTGTGCTTCTTTGTTTACTGTACCCCCTGCCTAGGTAAATTCTTTTGCCTTTGTCGACTTGTACCTTAATCCTCTTGCTGGAAATTCCGTCTCATTCCGACTGTTCCAAAGAAGGCTAGCCATTCCCAGCATTCTAACAGTTGCCCAGTTGGCTTAATAGCCTGTATTTCTAAGGCTTTTAAAACAATTCTTAAGAAAAACAAAGCACTTTTCCTATCACAACCTTCTTTCCGGTAGCTAGTACGGGTGGATTTCGCAAGGGACGATCCACTGGCAGTCTTCTCACCTTCCATTCAGACTCCTGATCATAGGTTTTTGCCATAGCACTTGACATCTCAAAGCCTTTCGATTGAGTCTGGAATAAAACTTTAATTTCCAGATAGCCATCTTACGACTCCTACCCTTCTCTATGTGCCCCGATCACTTCTTGTAGCGTCCATTTCAGCAGTTAGGTTGACAAACAAGGGATTAGGCTATGGCACACCTAATGTCTGACATGGCTCATTTTTCTGATTGGGGTAAAAGTAATCTTGTTCTTTTTAATGTATGAAGAACTTAATTCTTACGTCTTTAACACTATCCAACTCAATAGGGGTTTCGGTTTTTCGGAATTACCTTTTAACCCCTCTTGTAAAAGCTACTTCCAAGAGATTAGGTGTGCTAAGCTGACTCACTGCCTTCTTTATTCCCGCATGGTTGCTGGTTTTAAACGGGGGTTTTATTCGCCCATGCAGTGCGTACAACTCTCATGTGTGCGCAGACTCCTTACATACAGTTCATCTCAAGAAGGTGGATTCAAAGGCTTTTCGTCTCCTTAACTCTCCTCCTCTTACTGGCTCCCTTCAACCTCTGTCTCTTCGACACACAGTTGCATCTATCTCTCTGTTCTCTCCCAGCTTCGTTGGTCACTGCTTCACTTAAGTGTCTGCATGCAATCCTCCACCTCTACGGCGTGTATGTTGCTCTCGTCTAGCATGAAACTCTCAGTCTTTTTTGTCTAACTCTCTAATGCAAGAGTTAAATGTTACTCCCAGTCCATCTGTTATGCATGTGGTCAACTCCGGGATTGCCTTCCTCTGTCTGTATTTCTTATTACCTATGGCCTCCAGCCGTTTAAATGTGATTTGTCCAGACATTTCAAAATGAACGGATCATCAGTTTGGCTGTGTTAATTTTTTTTTTTTGAGCAAAAAATCTTGCGGGCTTCTAGCCTTTGGTTCCTTCACACTTGCATAAAAAAATGTTTCACCGTTCACAATCATGGAGAGATTTTTCGTGAAGAACATCATCCCCCATCCCCCTCCCAACGTAGTTTCTGATCTAAACATTCAGCCACAAGACTCCTGTCCAGGTTGCCTCCTCATCCCTGCTGGCTTCAATAAAAGCTGCCATCATTAACAATGATGCAAGCAACAATATACCTAAACAAAGATGTTGACACTTTATTTGTACATACCTGATGAACAAAATCCAAGAATAAAACATGGAAAAAATGAGAAAAACTCGTTGGCCACCTTCTTCTCTGATGATCATCTTCACGTATTCAACCAAAGACTAAATTTTAAATTCAGATATTATCTGACGTGTCCCACAGATTCAGTCATTTCACCATCACTTTTCGACCTTTTTCATGTTACGTGGTGTGTGTGTGTGTGTGTGTGTGTGTGTGTGTGTGTGTGTGTGTGTGTGTGTGTGTGTCTGTTTCTTTCTCATGGCCACATCACCTAACAGTACACGGTCAGTATTTGTTTCCTTTCGTTGATTACTGGAGGATAGTCATCTTTTCTGATGAGAAGATCTTCACTTTAACCTCCCAAGGGAAACTTCATTGTTACAGGCTTAACAACACGAAGAAAGGCACAATGAAAATGAAACAGTACAATTTACCAAACGTTCATATCATTAATAATTCAAGCAAGTGGTTCTCTTTGCGGTACCCGGTCCTTGGAATAATTTGTAGCTGAATGAATATATATATATATATATATATATATATATATATATATATATATATATATATATATATATATATAGATTTATATATATATATATAATATATATATATATATATATATATATATATATATATATATATATATATATATATATATATATATATATATATATATATATATATATATATATATATATATATATATATATATATACACTTGAGAGAGAGAGAGAGAGAGAGAGAGAGAGAGAGAGAGAGAGAGAGAGAGAAATTATTTAAAATAGGTAATGTTTAATCGAATAAATAAATCTTATGGAAAATATATTACAGTATAATGATTGAAAATGAAGTCATTAATGTGTATTATTTATCAAACTCCCAAGGACATAATGTTCTATAGTTATGTTCGGGGGTACATCTACGGATAGGCATGGAGTGGTCACGTAACATGCAACGTGTGGGGGTGGATTGGTCTCCATGGTGTTGGTGAGGTTACAGAGATAGAGGGATGGTTCAGGGCTGAGCAGTAGCTAGAGATACTAGAGGAGGTGATGCTGCCTACTGTCCGTGCATACACCCTTCTGTATCCTGAAAACTTCATTTCCATGCACGATAATTGTCCCGTGCACACTGCGAGAGTTGTGCGAACATGGTTTGAGGATCAGCGCCACCTACAACTTCTTCCTTGGCCTTGCAACAGCCCGGACATAAATCCCATTGAGAGCCTTTGGGCCAATATTGCTAATGTTTGGGAACCCAACGAGGAAAGGACGCCACAGCAACTGTTGAGTCACATGATGTGGGAGTGGTAGGTCCTCAGGAGAAGGCCTCACATCATTCACAATCCTGTGGCGTCATTACACGTTATTTTGGAAAGAACATTATTTTATAATGTTATGAAGAATGAATATTTTGTCAGGAAATAAACTTACTGTAAAATATTATGATTTTGTTCTATGCTTACAGATGATGAATTATAGGCTAGTGGAGTCGAAACATTATCAACATTAGTGACAAATATATGGTAGGCAAAAACAAACCCTCATAATTGATTACCATGCAGTCCCTGTATTCATCACCACATTAGAAAACATGTCCAGGCTGAGATGTGGACATCATCCAACCCTCTTAAGTTACCAGAAAGTGGATGGATGACGCCGTCGCTGATACCTGTCCAGGATATAACAGAGCACCCCATTCTCTTAAGCTACATTATGGAAGACTATATTGCACACAGTCACCTACGCAAACAACACAACATACACTCCTTGAGAGATCTGTGGGAAAGCCCGTTCTCGGCCGTGGCCTTCCTTAGGGATTCCGGGCTGTTCGGCCAGACTGCCTGGGGAACAAATGATGTCAACAACTACTGCTACATGTCCTATTTAATGATTGTTATGAATATTCTTGGAAAAGATAAAGAGAAGATAAAACCGTTGCAGTGAGAGATGTAGTCGGAATCAGCACCGTGCTCATCTCGCAAGATACATATCGCACACGGTAAACATCCTGGCAATCGATAGTGAATGGCTGTAAATTATATACAACAAATAAACAACATATCAAAGCAATCATATGATCTTAAAGCCCTTCATCGAACACTCTGTGGCAACTTTGATGGGCAAACCAGTGGACAGCCAGTGCCCGTAGTTAAAGGAAATCATCAGACATTTCCCGGTGGTCTGGCGCGCCGGGCATGAGCCAAGGACCTTGCCGTCCTCAGAAAGTTTCCTTCTTTAACAGTGTTGTTTTTCTGCATTCTTCATTGTTTTCTTTTTTTACGAAATTGCAACAATTTATATGCCATACTGAGTTATTTCTTTTTCTTTTTCAAACTGCGTTGCGCATGGTCATATCGCACTCAATTGCTGCCGACCACCTACTGACTACCGGTCCAACTTTACTGCCTGATCAACTACTCAGCAGTTTGGACAACACCACGAAGTCATGTTCCTGACAGGACTGTGCCCGATGAGGAGCAACAGTCCGCTGCAGTTACTGCCCGATAGGCGAGAGTGTGGACGGGGCTTAACAACTTAGGCCTACATCCGGGAACTGACTAACGTCAAGCAACATAATTATGCATCCAGATGCTGCCAGTGCTAAATGACGCTAGTTACCCATTTGGTAGCCTCTTCATTCCACTGTCTTCATCGCTGTCTGTTTCCTACCATCTCCTCCAAACACTGTAGGGGAAGGATCGGTGTTGGTTAGGTGCTGCAAATTAAAACTGAATAATTGGTTACCTAGTCTCTGTTTTGATGTTACAGAACGATGTCTTATGCATCTCATGGACGTGAAAGTAATCAGAGTGGAGTTGCTAGGAAGAATTTTAAGGTAACCATCTCATAATAATATATGAATGTTGCTGATTATCATACTATATTTTTGCGTTTCTTATGCAAATGCATTTATACTGAGAATGTAGCCCCGTCAAGGGGGTATTGTCTGCAGAGACGTGGGCGATACTGAAAGTTTTTTGTTGGCACCTCTTTGGTCCCGAATCAATCCTCTTTTCAACTCTTAAACTTGTCCCTAATTTCTTTCTTATTTTTCCTCGTGTTTCCTGTCCCTCTCTACTTCCTTCTCCCTTGAACTACAAGGTCTTACTGGCATAGTACAGTCTTCTCTTCTTATTTCAGTATATATATGGTGAAATATAAAAGTAGTAAGACAACAACAATACTTTAGTATTAATATACTGCCTATGCACATTAACAGATATCATGTGTCATAGAGCATAATAACCCTTGAAATTGATAAAATATAATACCAATATTACATCTCGTTAAAGAAAAGCATTGCAGGTTCCTCTTCGTTAGAGGTCATCATCTATTACTCTGATTCAACTAGAACTTCGTTTCCACTGCTTCGAATATTATAAATAAACGAAACTACCAGCTGACATGCTGCTCTTCTGTGTTAGTGTTGCCACGTTACACTTTGCAGATTGCTGACACTTATTACTCTGTTATACACTACGTTCGACTCATTAAATACTGTGAAGAGTATTCTCTATACATTGTTTCGTGCCACTTATTAGTTATTAACCTTGATTTATGTATATAAAATATAATGAGAATATGTGCTTCACCACCACTGAAAACTTCCAGCCCAATCACTGTCCGCCTTTCACAGGCCTCTAGGTTCTGAGCTGATTCATTCATAAAAAGATACGTGGACTTACTACAGGGAACTGCCAAGATATCTCCATATACCTCACTATTTTTCGCACTTCTTCTACTTTGCTTAAGCTGTACATCTAACCCTATCCACTCATACGATGATGACTCCACCCTTCACCTTTCCATTCGGTTCCCTGCAACGTCCATCTCAGCAGTTACTTCAGCAAACATGGGATGAGGCTATGGCACACCTAATTTCTGACTTTGGCTCGTATCTCTGACTGGGGTAAAAATAATCTGGTTGTTTTTAATGTATCAAAGACTCGAAGTTTTTACACCTATCAACTCATTGACAAAATCTTCCACAGGTAAACCCACTAAAGTTAAATAATATTCAGCTTAATCCTGCATCATCCTTGAACATGCTTGGGGTTTCATTTACCTCGAGACTTATCTTTAGAAAGATCATACTTCAAACATCTTCTTGTAATATCTGCTTCCAGGAGATTTTCAGGTGTGCTAAGCCGACTCCGTTCTTCCTTTACCTCTGCACAATTGTTGACTCTATCCAGGGGTTTTATCCGCCCCTGTGTGGAGGTACAACTCTCAGTGTGTGGAGAAAGGCTCTCCCCACATTCAGCCTCATCTCAATAGAGTGGAGTCAAAGGGTTTTCGTCACATTAACTCTCCTTCTCTTACTGACTCCCTTCAACCTCTATCTCTTCGCCGCACTGTTGCATCTTTTATCTCTTTTCTATTGGCTATTTCAATCGGTCACTGCTCCTCTGAACTGTCTGCATGCATTCCTTCCACCTCTACACGACGGGCGCGTAGCACCCGTCTAGCAGCAAACTCTCATCCCTTTTCTGTCCAACTCTCTAAAGCAAGAGTTAACCGTTATTCCCAGTCCTTCATTTATGCAACAGGTAAATCCTCTGGAACTGTCTCCCTCTGTCTGTATTTCCTGCATCCTATGATCTCCAAGTCTTTTAAACGCAGTGTGTCCAGGCATCTCGAAATGATTGGATCTTGAATTTGGCTCTCTCTTGTATTTTGTTTTTCTCTTGAAGGAAACAATTTTGCGGGCTGTCGGCGTTTGGTTCCTACTTCCTCACATATTATATATATATATATATATATATATATATATATATATATATATATATATATATATATATATATGCATAGATAGATAGACAGAGAGATAGATATAGATATAGATATATACCCTCCCAAAGCAATAACGTCTTTTGCTTACAAACAAGAATACTCCCAACTGATGCAAAAGAAGTCAGCACTAAAACGATATATACAAATGTCACAAAGGCCAGTGCTAAAGAAGTATTATGCAAAAACAATCGCTAAGAAGATGCAACGATTCCTCGAATGCAACTTTCAATACGATCCTGAAAAGACTGAACCCATCCTGTCTATTTGTCCACAGATCGTAAGGGAGTGGGTTGGATGGAGACCTTACAGACCTGTTGTGAGAGTGGAGAAGGAGAGAGGATGACATTTGATGGAGGCAGAACGCTCAAGGGGGTGCAGAGAGAGAGAGAGAGAGAGAGAGAGAGAGAGAGAGAGAGAGAGAGAGAGAGAGAGTTAACGTTCACTGGGAGGCCCACGAGAATAAATTGTAACTAAAACTCTGGATTTGCTGGAAGCAATATTCAAAGAACTCCACATTCCAGATGAAAATACTTCTTTGTTTTCATTGTAGAATTAATATTAAAATACTTTTGGTATGACTCAAAATTTGTAAAGGACTTTAACCTGTGACCTTGAGATCAAGGTCAAGGTCATTCATACCTATGCAGATTATGTTCACTCAAGACCCACTACATTTCCACCGAGTTCATTCAAAATCGGCCATTTTGATTATCCTCAATATCTCAACAAGTATCTGCTGGATCTCAGTAGTATCAATATCCAGGTGTACTAGTATATAGTTGACGACTCCATACTCGAACATTTACAAAGCAATCGATTCAGTAGTGTTTGCTGCGCAGGAGATCAAAAACTGGAGAAACAATATGACATAGAGAACGCTGATGCTAGGAATAAAATGTACCAAAAGAAACTAGCAACCAGGATACATCGCTCCAGAACATATTTCAAGTCTACCTCGAACTGTCTTGGATTGCCTGACTTCTTGTATCTCCCCCCCAAAAAAAAAAAAAATAAAAATAATAATTATAAAAATAAATTATATCTAACAGTATCAACAACAACTCTACAGAATGTGGAGTTCTTAAAATGATTTAGTGTTAGCAAATTGGCAAGAATACAATACATGGAATTTGAGGCTGTTAGGTAACTGACAGGGGATCGAGTTGGTTGGATGAATTATGTACGCAGGAGCATCTAACAAGGTTACTGGCAATCGTATTTTGTCTTAACCTGTTAGTCGATGGATTGGGTAATGCGAAGAAAAATGAAAAAAAGAAAAGAAAAAGAGAGAAGTGTGGGCAGATGCAGCATGTGATCATAAGAAAGGATTACGTGGGTTTGAATGGCGAGTGAATGTGTGTATGGTTCTTCCTTTATACTTTCCCCATCCTTGAGTAGGAGAAACTAGGTCATGATGATGATGGTGATAGCAATAATAGTAAAATAAATGTTGTTACTGATACTGGACAGATTATTAAAAGACTGATCCTACCTACATTACTTCAGTTATTGTTCTCAGACCGTAGGGCGAATACAAGAGAAAAGGCGTCTTCGTAGTGAAAGGGTTAACACAAGGACCACTGAGAATCTGAGGGAATATTATCAGGAGCCTGGAATAACTGATGGACTGTTAGGTGACGAAAACAGTTTAATACTGAAATACTGTAAGAAAAAAAATTGTTAAAAATGACAACAACCAATCCTTCATTAACCCTTTGAGAGGTTGGAGCCCAAGGGTACGGTACCGTAGTCCTGTACACATAAGGGTAAGTGACCAGCCGTTTTCCCTTCATGGCTTTGCATGATTTAAAAAATAATAACTTCCAGTCACTTCCTAAACTAAATATACAATCGACAGTTCGTCGCCATCAGCCTGCCTGCTACGAGCCTTTTGATTCAGTAAAAGTGTATGATGTACAGGTGACTAATTATGGCAATATTTTCTAATATTTCAGAGATATGATGGAAGGCAGGACTATACCATTTTTTAAATATTAGTCAATTCAGTCATACCAGAAAACTCTCTTTCACACATTGTTCCCGTATCCAAAAGCTCATAGCACTCAGATGGTTGGGACTGAACTTCTGCTGTTGACTGTACACCTACAAAAGTTACTGAATAGCAATATCAATATTTGAAGAACAGTGGCCGTTTACAACTGCAACTACAGAACAGCCATTGAAGAACTTTTTGCTGAGGGAAGTGAAAGATGGATTCGTGTAGAAACTGTAGGAGGGCAATTTGGAAAGTAATAAATCATAGGCAGAGTGTCAAGACGAAAGAACTTTTTGAGAAAAACAAGAAGGATCCCAACAGGACCGTTTGAAAATGTAGTATTGGGGCCAGATAGGGTTGAAAGTACTCGTACATCTAAGCTGAAAACATTTTAATTACCAGTATGAGAAAGTCAGAGGTAGAGGAATGAAAGATAAGCACAAGAAATGTTTAGAGCTGGGCCAGGGACAAACAATATTTTCATCATTACCAGAAGACAAAACAGTAACAGAGACATTAGGGCAGAAAAGAGGAAGTAGTTACAGGAAGGTTTTAGCGAGACGTCTGAAGCTGGTCACATTAAATATTCTTATAATCGTTTGTTTGTGTGCTTCAGGTGGTGCACAATTATGGCCATGGGGCTTACGGTGTAACGTCTGCTCCAGGTACCTCAATGCACGCCGTCAGGCTGGTTAAGGAATTTCTTGACGAACCAAAAGCAAAACTCTGAACAGCCCAGCCAATGGCGTAACCATACGGGTGGCTGGGGAGCCACTGGCCAAACCTGAATTATGCTTGGCTACTTTGCTGCCCATCCCCCCGGTGTCCAGGAGAGTACCCATGGACCCAAGTAAATATATCTCCTTGGGCCACCCATAGTTATGCCTGGACACACTACTTCCAGTATCCTAGCTACGGTCTTATCTCCATAGCGATTCTTTCTGTTTTCGAGAATAGCCCATCCAAGCTAATATTGTCTATCAGAGGTCCTATCCTGCAAGTACAAAGGAGTTCTGCAATGTAGCGATTAAGAAGTATCCACAGAAGGTCCTGCTGCATTTTGGATCGCTTGAACTGTAATATAAAGCAGTTCTTAATCAATCAGTCTGTTCTTAATCAGTCTCATATGGGAATAAAGTAATTACAAAATTCTTAACTGATTAGGGCATTCTCCTCCACATATTGTAGCTGGGCATCATCAAATTTCGAAGGGATTATCAGGGGTCCATATTTGCACAATAAATGGCCTTAAATAATTTTATTCAGTGGTGATTATCATATTTTTTACCATAACCAACCTTCAGTAGTTTTGTTTTGCGATGAAAATCAAAGGATCATATTCTGCGCCATAACTGATCTTTCAAAACTTTGTTCTGTGATATTGTGTTAATAAGTTTCCTTTACTACCTTAAAATATGCTAACAACGTTTTGTACCCTCATATAACTTAGTGAAAATTCTTCGGCAGAGAAAATACTAAGACTACCCTGAACTATTAGAATGGCAAATATCAGGATGGTTGGGCATAATGATGTGTGTAGTAATAACCTTTAATATTGTGATATGTGATGTGTGTCCTTAGACTTCAGTAAGCTGGAAGATGAGCTTAGGATGGAATGAATGCCTGCAATAAATTTGTTTAGTCAGTTATTAAGACAATGTACTTAAAGAGGGTTGTGATAAAAATTAGACTTTCAAAAATGAGCTTTATCAATTAAAATGACTGATCCAACAGAGTTTTATTTGTTATTACAACTAAACATCCCTTTTCTTATCTTGGTTTAATTAGCTCAAGAGATAATTTGTGAACCAGAGCAGTTAGATTTAATCTTCACTAATCATTATAATTCAAGTGGCCTCTCCTTACTTGACTATGCCCATTTGATATTAGCAAGAACGAAAAGAAGGGGGAAGGGGTAGATATATATACACCTCTGCGGTAATGATCCATTACTAAGTCAATAGCGCGTCACTATGAATGCATACCATAGGTCTGCATTAATAAGCATCAATGCACGAAGCTGTCAGCAAGAGAGTTGTTAAAAATCTTAAATTTTGTTACTGATGTTAGAGTATTATTTCAATTACAAGATTTTACTCATTTCAAAGTAAAAGTACCAATGAGGTGAAAGTACTCATGTAAAAGGAAAGAAAAAATATTTTTTTCAAGAAACACTCTCAAGAACATGAAGTAAAAAGTAATAATTGCTTCGTAAAAAAGTTCAGGTTATAAAACTAACTAATTATTTGGTGCCAGAAATGTGACACTTGCGTAAGTCAAGAATGCTCTGAAGCGGTTGAATGTGATGGCTTTAGGTGTTGATGAGATGTATGTAGATATGATTAAATACGGCAGTGGAGAAACTGCAATGGAAGGTTTAATTGGAAAATATGAAGAACACTTGGCTTAATGATATTGCAAGAATTCTGTTGTGCAGATGATTGGGAAGGCATCAAGCGCTGATGACGTGTTTACTGAGATGATGATGTGTTTTGGAAGGAGTGCAATGAAAGGTTTTTTAGATGTTAGAAGGCCTGAATGTGTTGCATTGTGCCAGTAGACTGGGAGAAGGCTGTGAATGTGCCATTGTCCTAAAACAAAGGAAATCGAGGTAATAACAGATTTATTGTTGTATAAGGCTCCTGAACGTTGAAGGGAAGGTATAAGGAAAAATAACACAAGGTAACAATTTTTTCCCCAGGGAGTAATCCTTATTTTCTGTTTACTTATGTCTCAGAACTATAGAAAAGAGCTATCATTGGCCAAGACTTTGGATTTATGATCAGGAAATCGATATTTCGAAATCTGCCTGCTTAAACAAAAAAAAAAAAAAAATGGCAATTTTCCTTATTCTTATTCGCAAAAAGTCAGAAAAGCCCTTCGAATGAAAACAAATGTACATTTAGACCAAATTTTTTACAATAGACTTGGCAGTGACTAGTTCTTCGAGATTTACGAGTACCGGTATACAGTAAGCCACTTTCACGAACCAGCCCCCAAATATAGTCTTCCATCATATTGTCGTTATACTGCCTTTGATAGCGGCGTTCAAACTCCAGTATATCCTGGTGGGAGTGCTCGCCTTGCTTCTCCGAGTACGCTTCCATGTTTCTTGAATTCATCGGGATGAGAGTGGAGCACATAGACTTTGAGGGATATCCTGCAAGCCATGGCGCCATCAGTCCTCACCAGAGTCTCGACCTGATCCACATAGTTCTCGGCCATGTGGTTGCCTAGGAAGCCCCGAACCGCTGCGATAAAGCTGTTCCAAGTAACCTTCTCCACCCTGGTGAGCTTCTTAGGGAATTGCTTGCACTCCAGAATCTTTTTTATCTGTGGTCCAACAAAGACACCGGCTTTGACCTTTGCCTCAGAGAGAGCTGTGACGAATTGCTTCATAAAGCCGAACTTGATATGCAGTGGCGGTATCAACATCTAAGGGTCCACCAGCTGCTGCCATCTGATGTTGCTCCTCCCCACGGAGAACTCGGTCCGCTGTGGCCAGTCCCGCCTGCAATTTTGTTTTCCTGGTATACTTGGTCACCCAGTCATGTTGGCAACGTCGGATTAAATGCCTTGAGAAAAGACTTGGCATTGTTGCACTTTCTTCGTCTCCCCAAGCAAAACAAGGTATTATGCTAAGTTAACGTTAGGTTAGGCCTAAGTTGGTTAGGAATAGGGTAGTTTAATATTAAAGCACAGCTTTTCTTATGATCTTATGGTTTGATTAGCCGAATTGTTTCATCTCTTACTGAGCGAAGGTGCGACGTTGTGCAAGAGAAAGCAATTTTCCTACCCGTCCATCTACTTACCTATCCATCTACCTACTCACCTACCAACCTACTTACCTATCTGTGTAAGAGTGAACAACCGTATGTTTCGCCCGACTCACATGCGAGTCAGGACTGAGGGCAGCAGAAACTTCTGTACACAGGCCAGTGGTGACATTCAACACCACTCCGACTCTCTAGCTCTAGATTAGAAGTTGTAGGAGAAGTCAGAGAATAGCTACACTCTGTAGGGGTAACATCTGGGGCCCCTTTCCATAAAGCCTTCGGGTGGGGAAGACGGAGTTTTTCTTATAAGATTACCTGAAATCCAGATAGTAACTCCACAGGGCCCACATCCTCACATTTTGTTGGCAACGGTGGGAATCGAACTCACGCCTCCTGAAAGACTCCTTAAATTACTTCTTATGGAATCCAGTGCAGAGTATTTGTTCTTCATCATTCTTCACGTTACTGTGTTCTCATAGATCTCCAAGACAAGACTGCTAAGAGTGTTGCACGTGCCTTCACTGATAACATCATTTTGTCCATTCACTACACCATCCACTGTTATTACCGAAAATGGCTTAGAGTTTATCAATAGTCTTCTTGTTGAGATGTGTAAGGAGTACAACATCAGTAAATGTAATGTCATACCCAAGCATGCAGTTTCCAATAGTTTTGCCGAAAAGCAAAATCGTAAGGTGCTGGAGTGCCTGAGATACTTAGGTTCTCAAAGCACCTGTTGGGATGAGTGGATACCCCAAATTGCGGCCTCAGTCAAAAGTTCCGTCAATAAATCCATTGGCGAAACTCCATTCTTTGTCTTTAATGGATTCGATAAAAATTGCCCTAGTCAGTGCTGTTATCGAAACCTAGTCACTCTGTAATTTGGATGATTATGTGAAAGTGAAAATGACAGACTTCCAAAAAATATAACAGTATGTAAAGGCTAATCTGGCCTTATCTAAAGAGAATATGATACAAGGCCAGCATAAGCCTCAACACTTATCAGCATTGATGTAGGGGACTTAGTATTTGCTCGTGCATATACACGTCGTTCTAAATTAGATGATAAATTTACAGGTCCACAACACGTGATATCTCTTGACGGTAACAAATTTGAGATTTAAGACTTGTCATCTGAGTGTAAACAGGTTCACTCTGACGATCTTAAGGGAACTCCCACATATTTCGAGTGGGAAGTTAGCCAGGAATATGTTGCATCTTCTACTTCTCCCTTTTCTTCTTCTTCTTCCTCTTCTCCTACTCCTCCTCCTTGTGCCCTTGTTACTCCTTCATCATCACCTACTTAAAATGGCAATGAGTACAGACAAACGTTTCGCTCAGCAGCTCACCCCACTGTTACTTGTGTCTGTCCCTGTAAGACCACTTACCTGATTTGAACATCAGTCCGGATTCCTTTTATAAGGATGTTTTGGGGGGAGTAGACAACCTTGATTAGCATTAGCTGTCCATGGTTTATCTCTGGATGATAGGTAGTATTATTCCACATATTATTACATCCCTGTGACTAGGTATTAATATTATATGCATTATTTTATCTGTTACTAGTTAGTACTATTTCATATGGTACATCCCAGTTACTGGGCAGTATTATTCCATATATTATTACCTCTCTGTTACTGGGTAGCATTATTACATATATTATTACATCACTGTTACTATTTAGTATTGTTACGTTTAGTATTACGTCTTCGTTATATTAGGTAGTATTGTTACATATTTCAATGAAACATATATGCAATTGTACAAAGTTTTGGGTATCTTAAGTATATGATAAGATCAGTGTCATTATAGAAGTATTGTATATCACATTCCAACAATTTACTTTGCAAGTAAAGAACTTATCAATTGTCATTTTACCACAGACGTTGTCCGGATGTCTGATCTTAGCTTAATGATCTCGCTCTAACTTTAATCTTCCATCCATCTATCATCCAATCCTATGTTGTCCCAAGAGGAGCCGGGGCTAGGCAAGTTGGTCCTGATATTAAAGATGAAAGTGACCAGCCTCACGCATTCCTGTGTGGCATTACATGAACAATAAACCCAACCATCGCTTGGATATAAACCTGTACAGGCTCAATCCGACTGGAGCCCCTTAATTACACACTAAACCATCAGGCGAAATATTTTGGTTATATGGTTATCACACATAATAGTAAATGGTTTCATTGTTAACAGGAAACCACTTGTCTTGTAACACACAGACAAAAAGAAGAAAAAGAATTAAAGAAAGACAGAAGCGGGAGTGTAAAAGTCACCCATAAGCAGAAGGAAGAGGACAGAATGAAGGAAAAAAAGACAGAAGAGGATGGAAGGGAGGAAAGGGCAGACGCCCAAGAGTGCCCCCACCTACTACCATTTTAATTCTAGTTTTTTTTTTTTTGTTCTCAAGTTTGAACTATCTTATACTAGAAACTACCACCTTTTCCATGACTGTCATATTCCTGTTTGTTCTGCAGTAATCTTCGTCTCTTCGAACTAACTCCCTTCTCTTTACCTCTCAATGACACTCTTTATACTGCATTCTCGTCTTTCTAAATTCATTCTTCTGTCTCATGACCATATGCTCCGCTTGATCTCTTATATTAGTGTTCGTCCGCAGATTCAACCTTCGTCCGTGTCCTGTGTTTCCCTTTAATATCTTCCCCATCACAGCTGTTTCTTGTAAAAATACAGTAGTCCAGATATCTCACTTCCGTCATCTCTTTTTTGAGCCCTCATTTTATATGTACATCCTCGTACTGCATTCACTATGCCAGGATTTTTATTCATAGTTATTTTTTTAAAACAATTTCTTTGTTAAACGTATGGAAAAATGACTCCATAAAACTAAGTTTGAATATGAAGCATGGAAAATACTGAAACTTGTTAGATGTGAAACAGTGAAACTGATTCAATGTAAAAGGGATGAGAACTTGCAACCTTACACACAAGAGGGAAAATTCCGTCAACTGTTTTGAAAAATTATTCCTCAGAACTTGCCTCTGTTCTTGCTAAATTTTTCAGACTATGCATACGTACTTCTTCATTTCCAAATTCATTGAAAGAAACGAATA
>NC_137009.1:5609435-5614435 GCF_032717465.1 Coenobita brevimanus
TATAAGATAGAGAGATATACAAGATAGAGAGATATAAGATAGAGAGATATAAGATAATATGAGAGATATAAGATAGAGAGATATAAGATAGAGAGATATAAGATAGAGAGATATAAGATAGAGAGATATAAGACAGAGAGATATAAGATAGAGAGATATAAGATAGAGAGAGAAAGAGGAGAGATATAAGATAGAGAGATATAAGATAGAGAGATATAAGATAGAGAGATATAAGATAGAGAGATATAAGTATAGAGAGATATAAGATAGAGATATAAGATAGATAGATATAAGATAGAGAGATATAAGAGATAGAGAGATATAAGATAGAGAGATATAAGATAGAGATATAAGATAGAGAGATAATAAGATAGAGAGATATAAGATAGAGAGATATAAGACAGAGAGATATAAGATAGAGAGATATAAGATAGAGGAGATATAAGATAGAGAGATATAAGACATAGAGAGATATAAGATAGAGAGATATAAGATAGAGAGATATAAGATAGAGAGATATAAGATAGGAGAGTATATAAGATAGAGAGATATAAGATAGAGAGATATAAGATAGAGAGATATAAGATGAGAGAGATATAAGATAGAGAGATATAAGATAGAGAGATATAAGATATATATGATACAAGTAATATAGAGAGATATAAGATATAGAGAGATATAAGATAGAGAGATATAAGATAGAGAGATATAAGATAGAGAGATGATAAGACAGAGAGATATAAGATAGAGAGAGAAAGAGAGAGAGATATAAGATATAGAGAGATATAAGATAGAGAGATATAAGATAGAGAGATATAAGAGAGAGACAGATAGAGAGATATAAGATAGAGAGATATAAGATAGAGAGATATAAGATAGAGAGATATAAGATAGAGAGATATAAGATAGAGAGATATAAGATAGAGAGATATAAGATAGAGAGATATAAGATAGAGAGATATAAGATAGAGAGAGTATAAGATAGAGAGATATAAGATAGATGAGATATAAGATAGAGAGATATAAGATAGAGAGATATAAGATAGAGAGAGAGAAGATAGAGAGATATAAGATAGAGAGAGAGATAAGATAGAGATATAAGATAGAGAGATATAAGAGTAGAGAGACAGAAGGATAGGAGAGATATAAAGATAGAGAGATATGAAGATAGAGAGAGATATAAGATAGGAGAGATAGTAAGATAGAGAGATATAAGATAGGAGAGATATAAGATAGAGAGATATAAGATAGAGAGATATAAGATAGAGAGAGATATAAGATAGGATAACATAGAGAGATAAGAGGAGAGATATAAGATAGGAGAGATATAAGATATAGAGATATAAGATAGAGAGATATAATGGGATAGAAGAGGATATAAGATAGAGAGATATAAGATAGAGAGATATAAGATAGAGAGATATAAGATAGAGATATAAGATAGAGAGATATAAGATAGAGAGATATAAGATAGAGAGATATAAGATAGAGAGATATAAGATAGAGAGATATAAGATAGAGAGATATAAGATAGAGATATATAAGATAGAGATATATAAGATAGAGAGATATAAGATAGAGAGATATAAGATAGAGAGATATAAGATAGAGAGATTATAAGATAGAGATATAAGATAGAGAGATATAAGATAGAGAGATATAAGATAGAGAGATATATGATAGAGAGATATAAGATAGAGAGATATAAGATAGAGAGATATAAGATAGAGAGATATAAGATAGAGAGATATAAGATAGAGAGATATAAGATAGAGAGATATAAGATAGAGAGATATAAGATAGAGAGATATAAGATAGAGAGATATAAGATAGAGAGATATAAGATAGAGAGATATAAGATAGAGAGATATAAGATAGAGAGATATAAGATAGAGAGATATAAGATAGAGAGATATAAGATAGAGAGATATGAGATAGAGAGATATGAGATAGAGAGATATGAGATAGAGAGATATGAGATAGAGAGATATGAGATAGAGAGATATGAGATAGAGAGATATGAGATAGAGAGATATGAGATAGAGAGATATGAGATAGAGAGATATGAGATAGAGAGATATGAGATAGAGAGATAAGGGAGATAGAGAGATATGAGATAGAGAGATATGAGATAGAGAGAGATGGGTGAGATAGAGAGATATGAGATAGAGAGATATGAGATAGAGAGATATGAGATAGAGAGATATAGATAGAGAGATATGAGATAGAGAGATATGGAGATAGAGGAGATAAGGAGATAGAGAGATATGAGATAGATATATAATAGATAGAGAGTTATGAGATAGAGAGATATGAGATAGAGAGATAATGAGATAGAGAGATAAGTGAGATAGAGAGAGATATGAGATGAGGAGAGAGATATGAGATAGAGAGATATGAGATAGAGAGATAATGAGATAGTGAGAGATATGAGATAGAGAGATAATGAGATAGAGAGATATGGAGATAGAGAGATATGAGATAGAGAGAGATATGAGATAGAGAGAGATATGAGATAGAGAGATATGAGAGATAGAGAGATATGAGATAGAGAGATATAAGAGATAGAGAGATATGAGATAGAGAGATAGGAGATAGAGAGATATGAGATAGAGAGATATGAGATAGAGAGATATGAGATAGAGAGATATGAGATAGAGAGATATGAGATAGAGAGATATGAGATAGAGAGATATGAGATAGAGAGATATGAGATAGAGAGATATGAGATAGAGAGATATGAGATAGAGAGATATGAGATAGAGAGATATGAGATAGAGAGATATGAGATAGAGAGAAATGAGATAGTTAGATGATATGATGATGAGAGAGATATGAGATAGAGAGATATGAGATAGAGAGATATGAGATAGAGAGATAAGGAGATAGAGAGATATGAGATAGAGAGAGATATGAGATAGAGAGATATGAGATAGAGAGATATGATGATAGAGATGAGATAGAGAGAGATATGAGATAGAGAGATATGAGATAGAGAGATATGAGATAGAGAGATATGAGATAGAGAGATAGTGAGAGTAGAGAGATATGAGATAGAGAGATATGAGATAGAGAGATATGAGAGATAGAGAGATATGAGATAGAGAGATATGAGATAGAGAGATATGAGATAGAGAGATATGAGATAGAGATGATATGAGATAGAGAGATATGAGAGATAGAGAGATAATGAGATAGAGAGATATGAGATAGAGAGATATGAGATAGAGAGATATGAGATAGAGAGAAATGAGATAGAGAGATATGAGATAGAGAGATATGAGATAGAGAGATATGAGATAGAGAGATATGAGATAGAGAGATATGAGATAGAGAGATATGAGATAGAGAGATATGAGAGTGAGAGATATGAGATAGAGAGATATGAGATAGAGAGATACATGAGATAGAGAGATATGAGATAGAGAGATATGAGATAGAGAGATATGAGATAGAGAGATATGAGATAGAGAGATATGAGATAGAGAGATATGAGATAGAGAGATATGAGATAGAGAGATATGAGATAGAGAGATATGAGATAGAGAGATATGAGATAGAGAGATATGAGATAGAGAGATATGAGGTAGAGAGATATGAGATAGAGAGATATGAGATAGAGAGATATGAGATAGAGAGATAAGGAGATAGAGATATGGAGATAGAGAGATATGAGATAGAGAGATGATGAGATGAGATGAGATAGAGATGAGATATGAGATAGAGAGATATGAGATAGAGAGATATGAGATAGAGAGATATGAGATAGAGAGATATGAGAGATAGAGAGATAAGGAGATAGAGAGATATGAGATAGAGAGAGCATATATAGAGAGATACAGATAGAGAGATATGAGATAGAGAGAGATATGAGATAGAGAGATATGAGATAGAGAGATATGAGAGAGATATGAGATAGAGAGATATGAGATAGAGAGAGATATGAGATAGAGAGATATGAGATAGAGAGATAAGTGAGATAGAGAGATATGAGATAGAGAGATATGAGATAGAGAGATATGAGATAGAGAGATATGACAGAGAGATATGAGATAGAGAGATAATGAGATGAGAGATATGAGATAGAGAGATATGAGATAGAGAGATATGAGATAGAGAGATATGAGATAGAGAGATATGAGATAGAGAGAGATGAGATAGAGAGAAATTAGATAGAGAGATATGAGATAGAGAGATATGAGATAGAGAGATATGAGATAGAGAGAGATATGAGATAGAGAGATATGAGATAGAGAGATATGAGATAGAGAGATATGAGATGAGAGATATGAGATAGAGAGATATAGATAGAGAGATATGAGGATAGAGAGATATGAGATAGAGAGATATGAGATAGAGACATATGAGATAGAGAGATATGAGATAGAGAGATATGAGATAGAGAGTTATGTGATAGAGTGATTTGAGATAGAGAGATATGAGATAGAGAGATATGAGATAGAGAGATATGAGATAGAGAGATAAGTGCAGATAGAGAGATATGAGATA
This sequence comes from Coenobita brevimanus, assembly GCF_032717465.1. Classification (NCBI taxonomy): domain Eukaryota; kingdom Metazoa; phylum Arthropoda; class Malacostraca; order Decapoda; family Coenobitidae; genus Coenobita; species Coenobita brevimanus. Next base: position 5,613,945 of record NC_137009.1, read on the forward strand.
GAGAGATATGAGATAGAGAGATATGAGGGATAGAGAGATATGAGATAGAGAGATATGAGATAGAGAGATATGAGATAGAGAGATATGGGGAGATAGATGAGATATGAGATAGAGAGATATGAGATAGAGAGATATGAGATAGAGAGATATGAGATAGGAGAGATATGAGATAGAGATATGGGAGATAGAGATATAGAGAGATATGAGATAGAGAGATAAGGAGATAGAGAGATATGAGATAGAGAGATATGAGATAGAGAGATATGAGATATAGAGATATTAGATGAGAGAGATATGAGATAGAGAGATGGTGAGATAGAGAGATATGAGATAGAGAGATATGAGAGGAGAGAGATATGAGATAGAGAGGATATGAGATAGAGAGATATGAGATAGAGAGATATGAGATAGTGAGATATGAGATAGAGAGATATGAGATAGAGAGATATGGAGATAGAGAGATAAGGAGATAGAGAGATGAGATAGAGAGA
>NC_137009.1:5619435-5727922 GCF_032717465.1 Coenobita brevimanus
GATTAGCTTCATTAAGTCTAGTAAATAACATGGCAATTTGTTGGAGATGGTCAGCCCAAGTATGACTAAATAAAATAACGTCATCAATGTACACAACACAATCAGGAATATCTCTGATGACAGAATTCATTAAGCGCTGAAAGGTGGCAGGAGCATTCTTTAACCCATAGGGCATTACCTCACAGCAGAAAGTTTGATCATTTGCTACAAAACATGATATTTCTTTAGCTCTTGGAGTGAGAGGCACCTGCCAATAGCCTTTCATCAAATCAAATTTGCTAATAAACTTTGCTGTACCAACCTGATCAATGCAGTCATCCACACGGGGTAATGGATATGTGTCAGTCTTCGTTACTAAATTAACTCTTCTATAATCAACACAGAACCTATATTCACCATTAGGTTTGGGGACAAGAGTGACAGGACTGCTCCATGGACTGATTCCACGAGAAATTAAGTTAAGGTCTAACATATAATCCAGTTCCACCTGCAAGATGCTACGCCGTTGGGGGGAAACACGATAAGCAGGCAGTTTAATTGGTGAAGCATCACCAGCATCAATATCATGGGTAATTAATGACGTAAGTCCTGGAGAATCCTGAAACACATTTGGGTTCTGTGAAAGAATTGTGATTAGCTGGGTAATTTGATCAGGTAAGAGGTGGGACAACTTAGTAGGTAATTCTTCCAGGCTGTAGAATTCTCTCCAAAAATTCTAATACCACCAAGAGTGAATGGACAGAGTTTGTCATCACCCTCAGATGGAAGACTGACACATACAGGACTAGGAGCAGTCTGCTGCAGAGTACCAGTCCCACTGTAGGCATCTCTCACAGTAGAACACTCCAAGTCGCTCATTCCCTCTGGAGACACCACTGCAACTGTGGGAGGATCAGGAGGAGATGAGTTAGGGGCCCTGTAATATGGTTTTAACATGTTAATGTGACACAGCTGATGGGGCTTTTTACGATCAGGAGTGACAATGAGGTAATCAGTCTCACCTACTCTTTTGGCTACCATGTAAGGACCTCTATACTTAGCAGTAAATGGCTGGCCAGGCAAGGGAAGCAAAACTAGCACCTCATCCCCAGGGTGGAACTCCCGAGCACGTGCTCGTTTATCATACCAAGATTTCATGTTACCCTGAGCAACCTTCAGATTACTATTAGCAAACTCCCAAGTGGAGTGAAGACGCTCCTTGAACTCCATACAGTACTTGAGAAGATTGGTTTGACACTCCTTATCAACCCACTTCTCCTTCAGCAGTTGTAATGGTCCACGAACATGATGGCCAAACACTAACTCGTTGGGTGAGAATCCTAAGGATTCTGTTGGAACCTCTCTAGTTGCGAATAATACAAAGGGTACCCCTTTATCCCAGTCTCTTCCCGTCTCTTCACAATATTTCCTCAACATAGATTTCAGTGTTTGATGGTAGCGTTCAAGGGCCCCTTGACTCTCAGGATGATATGCACTGGAGGTTATATGCTTTACTCCAAACCCCTTAAGGGATTGTTCAAAAAGATTTGAAGTAAAATTACTACCCCGATCACTTTGGACTTCTCTTGGAAACCCCATCCTGGTAAAGAATTTTAAAAGTTCTTGTGTAATCACCTTGGAAGATGGATTCCTGATAGGGATTGCTTCAGGGTACCTAGATGCCATATCCAGAATCGTGAGAAGGTAACTGTGTCCATGAGAAGTCTTTGGTAGAGGGCCAACAATGTCTATCACAACCCTAGTGAAAGGGACCTCAAACACCGGTAAGGGCACTAAAGGGGCCACAGGCACCTTTTGGTTGGGTTTGCCGGAGATCTGACAAACATGACATGTACGACAAAATTGTGATACATCTGCACACATTCCCGGCCAGTAGAAATGAGAGCGTATGCGATGTAAGGTCTTTCGGACACCAAGGTGCCCTGCTAAAGGTAAATTATGTGCAGTTTCTAAAATTAACTTACGGCAAAGTTTGGGTACAACCACCTGATGGACATCCCACACACCATGGTCAACAGGCAGATGTGAGGGACGCCATCGTCGCCACAATATCCCATTTTTGAGATAGAAGCATTCACCTAATTCATTCTCAAGGCTATCTGCACTCACAGCCTTAGCAGCCAAGTTTTTACAGTCAGCGTCCTCCTGCTGCAATGTTACTAAACCACTAGGACAACCTGGAGGTAAATCAGGTGGCGTAACTTCATCCACTGCGCGGTACATAAATGTATCTGAAAGATTAATATCGTTGCTACTTTCAGCACCACACACCACATCCTCACTTTCAGTCACAGTTCTACTAGAGGAAACAGGATCTTTGTGCTCAAAAGGGGTTGCCACACTTGCCATTGATCTAGTGACAGCACATACTGGAAAGGCCTCAGGAATCTCTCTCTCGAGCTCGCAGGTCAGTTGCTCATACACAGGGACCACAGACAGGATAGGATCCACTTTAACCCTATCCCCAGCCAAATCGTTCCCTAACAAGAGATCAATCCCAGGCATAGGTAGCTCCTCTACCAGGCCAACACTAGCTCTGCCCTTAAAGAGACCACAATCTAGTTCAATCTCCGCCAAAGGTACAGAGAAAGGCCCACCAGCACCCCTCAACACAATGTGGTGGATAGCTTGACATTTATCTGGGTTAGGATTAAGCAATAGGGACCGAGATGCTCCAGTATCTCGCAACACTTTCACCTCGTACATTCTACCAGCGATCTTAATAGTGCCCTCAGAAATAAAAGGCTTGTAGGTGTCCAAGGACTTAAACATAACACTGTTCACCGATTTGGCCTCAGAGCGCTGAGCTACACAAGCAACCACATCGCTATCCTGGCCTGATCCTTGGCTAGACTCCTCAGCTCTATTGTCAGCTACCACAGCAATTGCTTTCATTCTTCTTTCATCCCTTTCCTTAGCCCAACATTTCTCTGCCGAATGTCCCACTCTAACACAATATGTGCAATTTCTTTTGTTAGAACTACTCTTACCTCGACCCTGGAGAGTGATTCTGGCATGGGGTGGAGTCTGGGTACCGAAAGGTTTAAGAGGATTACCATCAGTAGAGTCAGGTTTATCATAGGGTATTTTACTACGAAGTTTTAAGTTAAGAACATAATCATCCGCCAGAGTAGCTGCCTCAGAGAGTTCACTGACCCCTTTGTCTCTCAAATGATTTGCTACATGAGGTTCTATTTTCCACAAAAAGTTTTCCATTAACATTAATTCTTTAAGAGAATCAAAGTCATTAACAGCCTTACTTTTCAACCAATACTGGAAAGTAGTAGTCATGTCACTAAGAAACTCCACATGAGTCTGATCAGCCCGTTTGTGCGTTTTGCGAAATTTCTGTCTATAAGCTTCAGGCCGTAACTGGTATGCGGTTAACACTGCTGACTTTAAGCGATCATAATCCCGCCTCACAGGAGGCTCCACAGACACGTAGGTAGTGCGAGCACGACCAACCAGAGCAGTTTGAAGCAAAACAGGCCACTGCACTTTCGGCCAACCCATGCCATTAGCAACCTCCTCAAATAAGAGGAAGAAATCATCCACTTTGTCTTCTGTGAATCGTGGAATTAGATTACTAGTGGTGATGGACATGGAAGATGCAGCAGTGGTAACAGGTTGGTTAAGTTGAGCCATTCGATATTCATGGTCAAGCTCAAGACGCCGTTGCTCGAGTTCACGATCTAGGTGACGTTGCTCTAGTTGGATTTTGAGCCTTTCTTGATCAAGGTCCTTGTCAGAAAGAATAGGATTCACCTCAGTGAAGTCTCGACCAGTAGCCCCCTCGCAGAGTCCTTCATTTCCTTGACGTCCATCTTGTTCCATTTGCTCCACTTCTCTCACGTTACCACCGCTGCATGTGTTTCCTATCCCCACGACTTCCTTTTTCACCATGTTAACTAGAGCGGTTTTACTCATTGTCGAGAGTGCAGGCAAATTTAAGTAGGATGCAATCACAAGCAGTTCATGAGCAGTTAAATTATCAAAATCAGATTCAGTTGGGTCACTGTCGATAAAACTTTTCGCATCTTCATTATTTATAATATGCATAGTTACCAAATTAAGCAGCTACATACACGAGACGATCCTGGTCACGGCACCACTCTGTTACGTGTGAGAGATGTCCTTTAACAACCCTACACAGTAACACTTAATACCCAGGTTCAAGGTTAACAAAAAGTAAACTAACAAAAAGATTCAGTGCGTGTAATTATGACTAAATAAAATAAAATAAACAATGAAAGAACAACACACAAATTAACTCAAGATCGTCCCGATTATAACTGCATAATTTATCACCAACAACACTCCAAAATATAACAAAGATCACAAATGCAAATTATCCACAAAGTTAAAACCCTAACTTAGTTTCCAATACAAGGGTTAACAACAACTGGCACTCTCTGGTGGATGATTAAAAACCCAGCTCCTCACTCTGCCCCGTCCAAAATCACTCTCCCGATCAATCTGCCGGCTTGTGTGAAGCCACCACCGGTAGGACTTTACGTCACCCTGGTAAATGGTGCCTCGTCCAATCACACGCGAGATCCTTCAACCAATCATCACGTTCCAGCGTTGACGGTTGTATGAAAGTAAGAAAGGAATCTCCGAGTGCCACAGGCTCTGAACTGACGTCCCACTCCGATTAACTGAAGCCTCAGGTGAGCGTAGGTGATGAATGAAGCAGAAGTTGAGGTAGCTGATGCTTCAGGTGAATTAGTATTGGCAATTCACGTCACAATATATATATATATATATATATATATATATATATATATATATATATATATATATATACTCGTATAAGAGCCGCATCGTTCATTTGTTTGTCCTTCAATCACGCCCAAACCGTGGCCCCGGACCCATACATTTTCTGAATCGGGGTGACCCAAGGATGGTTTTAGGAGGGTCAAAATTCAGATCTGGGTCATTCGAGGTCACCGGTGAAATGTTCGCCTTTTTGGCTCGGGCAATGCATGCTACCCCTGCAGCTCAATTTTTGGCATGGAGATTCACATGACCTCCAGTTCAGACATAGGCTATGTGAGATTGACCTCCAAGGTCATTTGAGGTCACTGGTCTGAGGTCATTTGAGGTCACTGGTAATACACGAATAAATGACTGGACCCAGCAGCCAAGTTTTTGGCATGGAGGCTCGCATGACCTTCAGTTTGGACATGGGTTATGTGAGGATGACTTCCTAGGTCATTTGAGGTCACCGATCGGAGGCCATTTCTGGTAATGGTAAACAGGTGCACACAAACTCTGTGCGCTAGTCTGTGAAAGCTGAAATAGAAAGTTCCTGGACCTGTTATAATCCCTCTTCAAAAGCATCATAGGTACAGTCACAGAAACAATTAGCTTCCCACCTCTGTCATACGAAAATTTACAACTGGCGTGATACAGTGAAAACCCGACCTCTTGCAGTGCATATTTCAGATGCTTCGATTTTTCCACTATATATTCAAGTTATGGGAAGATAATTGTGTCTGTGCCTGTACGTGGTCTTTCTGGAGTTGAAAAAAAGACTGAACTAGAACAAATAGGATTAGAGTGTTCGCCATTTTGACCCAGCAACGCCGGGAACCCTTGCTGGTATATATATATATATATATATATATATATATATATATATATATATATATATATATATATATATATATATATCACTCATCTTAAATGTCGGGACCAACTGCCTAGCCCCGGGCTCCTACGCTCCTCATGGGGGAATGTAGGATTGGATGATGGATGAGTGGATGGACATATAAGTATATATATATATATATCAGAGGTGGGCACCTCAAACGAAAATTCATTCCGCAACGCAACTCCACAAACTCAAAGAATTGCCTTCCGCAACCGCAAATCTGCAAATTTTTTAATCTGGCAGTTCCGCAAATGTAAAAATGCAAATGCAGACCATTTTTTTCCCTTTCATTACCCCAGCATCAGCTTTATTTTATTCTGTATACCATTAGAGGATTATTACCCGTCTCCACGCCGGAGGAGCTCGGGAATGGGTATTTTTTTTGTTTTTTCACTCGGTTTGTCTGTTTGTCTGTCTGTCTGTCTGTCTGTTTACAACTTTACACGAAAACTACTGGTGCGATTTGACTAAAATTACAGGGATCATGAACTATGACCTTCTTATCACCTGATTTAATTTGGGGCCAAGTTAGGACAAAGTCCAGGCTGTAGGCCCCAAAAAATGAAAAAAAATATATATATATATTTTTTTCGCCATATCTCCTTTCAAATTCGTCATATCGACATGAAACCAAAACCCAAATGTGCATGTTTCAAATCTGCATCCTATAACATTCCTCATTACATCAGGGGGTCACCCCTCAGCTAGCGGTAGGGGGGGTCAGTGTCGGGTGGGTCGGTCCCCCAAATTTTAAAAGGGCATAAAATCGTCGATTTTCACCCGGTTTACTCCAAATTTGACATGTGACATCTTCGACTAGATATCCTTTTTGTTAAACGTCAGCACAAATATGACTGCCGGGGACGGGTTTACTGTGCCTTGGCACCGCTTCTTGTATTAAGTTTAGGATGATATTTTTCATAATCAAGGGGTTAAAAATCATCTCTAGTTACTCATCCACTACAATTATATTTTTATTTACTCTATTTTGACTAACAACAGGTGACTTTATGAAGTTTGAAAATCGTCTCAAGTAATGAATGGAATATATAAAATTATACTTATAGTAAAACAAAAACACGTATTTGAATTACCATTAGTATATTACACTGATGTTACTACAAAACAGTGGTGAATCCTTCACTATTGTATATAAATGAATTAAATTATTACACTTCACAGCTCACACTTGACAGGTTGACACACCAGTCCACCTCTATTCCTCGTCTCTAACCTCCTCAGTCCTCACTCCTTAGTCATAGTCAGACTTCTCCAACAACTGAGACAACTCCAACATATACAGTAGTAGATCCATCTATCTGTAATGACACCGCATAGGGAAAGGTGGTTGTCTGGCTGGGAAAATGGTAGTTGTGCTCAGTTTCGTTTTGTATGTTTCTTGTTTAATTTGTTATTTATCTACCTAATGATTTTGTTAAGATTGAAATACTGGCACTGGCAATGCTATAAGTCTGACAAATTTGAATTTTAGAGTAAGGGCCATATTCTAATCGGAAGGTTCATAGCACATCTTTGCACTTTTCATGTTGTTATTGGCTTGCATCCTGAAAAAGTCTTTCTAGTATCACTGTAGTTTACATCAGTAGCATACATTATAACATCTAAGAATGTGGAAAATAAATTGATCTTGAATTAGTTTCTAGAGAAGGGAAAGAAGTTGTATGCGGCTTTCATGGATTTGGAGAAAGCATATGACAGGGTGGATAGACAAGGATTGTGGAAAGTATTAGGAATATATGGAGTAGATGGGAAGTTGTTGAATGCTGTGAAGAGTATGTATGATGGTGCTAAGGCTGCAGTGCATGTGGATGGTGAACTAAGTGAATTATTCTCTTTGAAGTTTGGGATGTCATGTCTCCATGGTTGTTCAATCTGTACATGGATGGGGTAATAAAAGAGGTACAAGGTAGGGTAGTGGATGTTGGAGTGGCCCTGGTGAGAGAGGATAGTGTTTGGAAACTCCCTGTACTGTTGCTTGCAGATGATACTGTGTTGTTGAGTGAAGACGAAGGGGAGCTGCAAGGCTTGGTAGATGAGTTTGGGAGAGTGTGTAAGAAACGGAATCTAAAGGTGAATATAGGGAAGAGTGAAGTGATGGTCTTTGAGAGAGGTGAAGTCAGTGAATGTACAGCGAAGTTGGATGGTGAGGAATTGGAAAATGTGAGTACGTTTAAGTACTTGGGTAGTGTGATGAGTAAGGATGGAGGTTTGGAGGGTGAAGTGCTTGAAACGGTACAGCAGGGAAGAAAGGTTGCTGGTTCTTTGAAAGTAGTGATAAGAAACAGGGAAGTGAGCATGGAGGTGAAAAAGTTACTAAATGATAGTATTGTGACATGGAAGTTACTACATGACAGTATTGTGACATGGAAGTGAAGCTTGGACGTTGTTGGAAGGACACAAGTCAAGAGTGAGAGCAGTGGAAATGAGTTATTTAAGAGGAGCCTGTGGAGTCACATGGAGAGACAGGCTGACGAATGAGGATATAAAGGAGCGTTGTGGTGTGGATGTGGATGTGATAGGAAGCGTTATGAGGAACACACTGAGGTGGTTTGGCCATGTGGAGAGGATGGAGGGTGAAAGACTGACGAAGAGAGTGTATGTGAGTGAAGTGGAGGGGGGGAAGAGGGAGGGGGAGGCCGAGGATGAGATGAAGGGATGGGGAGGAGAGGTATATGAGAGAAGGGGGTGTGAGTTGGGAGCAGGGCAGTGAAATGACGAGGGACAGGGTGACGTGGAGGCGATTTGTTTGTGGCCACCCCAAACGGGATTGAGGCGTCTAGCAATAGATAGAGATAGATTTTTATTTATTTATTGAGGGAAAAACATATTTGCAGGCCTTTATCCTTAGATTCTGATTTCTTACCCTCTCCCCAGAAAGCACATATCATTAATATAACGTAGTGAGGAACCCTCAAATGTAAAATAGAATACGACTTGCTGTGACGATGTTATGCTTTATTATTTAATCACGAGTACGAACGTTGCCCCCTCTTGGTTTATTTCCATTTTCATTCCTTTCCTGAGAGCTTGGTATGAAGCCATTGAATATAGAAAGAGATGAATCTGATCTTCAGCCGTTCTCTCTGTCTGTCTGTCTGTCTCTCTCTCTTTCTCATATTTCTTTTTGAAGGAATCATAAAATTATCGTACAAATGAACGACAATGAAAAATGTTATTGTACACGTACCGAAGGTGAATTTGTCGCATATATATATATATATATATATATATATATATATATATATATATATATATATATATATAGAGAGAGAGAGAGAGAGAGAGAGAGAGAGAGAGCCTCTGTAGTACAGTGGTAAAGTGTGCGCTTTCGTACAGTGAAGAACAAGGGTTCGCGCCCCGCCAGGGTAAAAAACTTTGGGAGCATTCTTCTGGCTACCTACTTCATTGGCGGACACAAGGTGTGCTGTGGTTGAACCAGTGTCGCATACTATAAAGTATGCTTGCACCCAGTTGGCTTGCGTGGGCCAATTACACTTGGTTCACAGACTACACACACATCGAAAGCCATTCCAACACAGCAATTACACTTACAAGCACTTCTCACCCTACATACAATCTCTACTTGACAGCCTAAGCCACTTGGTAGAGATACATTGGCTGTATCGTCACCACTTCGGTCAGGATAGACCGGGGCTGCAGTGGATACTCAAACGGCTGATGATATATATATATATATATATATATATATATATATATATATATATATACCATCATCATCAGCCGTTTGAGTATCCACTGCAGGACCGGCCTATCCCGACCGAAGTCGGGACGATACAGCCAATGTATAGGCCCTCTCCCACTTCGGCGTAAATAGGCACATCTCAGTTTCATATTCTCCTAACCCGTCATTCGTTCCTTATTACATATTGTGTACATTCCATTCGCATTCCTTCCATTATCATCTTAAGCCTTGTTCCTTCATCCATCTGTTCTTGTGTACCTTTATCTACTCCAATATTCTTCTAAGTAGGTATATTCTTTCCTTTCCCATCGCAGGCCTTAACCCGAGACCTACCTCATATGATCTAGCTGTGGATACTTGCTGCATACCTCATATAAGGAAGACTTAGTACAATGCATAACGATGTTTCTAGAAGTGGCATCATCATGCATATTTCATGACTCTTTATTGTGACTCTTATCTCCTATATCCATCCTTAGCTTTGTCCAATATGTACAGTATCATCAGCTACCGTAAGCCAAAGTTACTCACTTCGTAACCAGATTACCGCGACATAATCATCTCAGAAAGGGCAGCCACCGTTATGAATTTTAGAATAACCTACAGTCATTATGGAAAATTACTAAGTGATGATGGAAAAGAAGTATGGTGGTAAACGAGCAAGAAATAATAGCATCCCATGCAGGAAAGTCAAAGGCTGCTTTGTCATGCTAACTGGCAATTGCCACCGCAAAGGGTGGGCGCCAGCCATCCCTCCCCGCAGCTCATTTGTCACAAGAACAGTGTGTCATAGTGACTGACATCGCGCTCCTCTTCTGCTCGCCATCCTGCACACCACAATACCACCATAACATGACGAAGGGCACCTATGGCTCCTATGGTCCCGTTGGAGCAATCAACATTCAGTGACGGACAAGAAGAGATGTCACACCAGTTTGTAAGGGCTAGGAAACAGTGAGAGAATGGTGTTCATGAAAAATGACACCCAAACTGACCGACCAGATGTGAAAATAAACATATATATATTTCTTTATTAAACTGATCTCTTTACCTAGTTAGGAAATGGAATTAGGATCCTTCACTGTTGTGGTAAGGTAATAAGTATAATTTTCATCAGTAGTATAAATAGTTCACTCAGGTATCTAATTACAAGTTCTTCAATTAGGTAAATACGAAACCAGTTATTTTGTTTCCTCATGTAAAGACCACACCTACGAAAATGAAGGACAAAAGTGCAGAAACAATTAAAGTAATAAGGTTCAAGAATATGTACAAATAAGCTAGATATAATGTGTAGGGATAAATATTTTTCATCAATGTTAGATTATTTTAGTCTTTAGCTAAATACTGTGTTTACCAGAACGAGAATAATCCATTAGAGAGTAACTGTAAGTGATAGAAGGCTTGCTAGGTAGGAAAACACACACACACACACACACACACACACACACACACACACACACACACACACACACACACACACACACACACACACTTTTAAATGAAGTGGCATTACCAGACTCTCACTTGCCCTCTTCACCTGGAAGGATATTGGGTGTAGGGACATATTTACTAGCAACTAGTGAGAACAAAAAAATAGAAATGAGTGACAACATCCCTCCCACCCTCCGTCTTTGACCAATTTCTTCCTTCCTACCTCTCTCCTCCACTCTCTCTTCTTTCTCCTCCATTTCCCTCCTGTATCACCCTGGATTTGGTGATGTGGCTCGATTCTCAGGAACGTGAATGAAGGGGGTAACATGGGAGACTGTGGCGGTGTAGGATTGGTGGGAGATGTAAGCAAGTGGTAGGGTCCAGAGGAGGTGAGGGGGTGCAAGGTGGTAAGTGAGTGTGTGTGGTGATGCAGTGTATCGTGACCCTGGCAGGCTTGACCGGAGAGAGGACGGTAGTGTTGCCATGGTGATGATTATCACTAAGCACGAACCTAAGGGCTTAGCAGGTGTATTTGAGGAGAGTTGGTGATTAAAGTGGTTAGACGACTGAGAAAAAACTGTAGAAGCTTACATCATGTGGCAATGAAAAGTTTAGCTTGGTCATCATCACCCATCATCATCATCATCATCATCATCCGGAAGTCCTTTACCACCCTAGGGCAGGATGAAGAGCAGCAACGTCTAGGCAGCCCAAGCTTGCCCAATTCTATGGGCCACGCTTCCATTCACTCGTCATTCAAGCCCACAGATTCCTGGTTCTATCTGATATGCCAAAAACTTTCACCACAATCTGATGCTTCACGTAAACGTATCCGATAGAGTCAGTTCGAAAGATGTCACGTTAAATAGGGGTGCCAAATCCCTGGTCATGCACTTCTCACAACATTCATCCAGCCAACTCGATATCTTTGTCAGTCCTCTAGCCTCACCGACTTCCATACCTCACTTCCTCATACACTCTTTCACCCTATCCCTCCAGTCTCCTTGGCCTACTTCGCCTCCACCCTCCTTCAAATTCGCTCAGATATACCTTTTTCTCCACTCAACTGTTATCCATTCTCTTCAAGTGACCATAACATCTCAGTGCACTCTCTTTGATTCTCGTGTCCATAAACTTCCTCACTCCTCATCTTTCATGAATTACATTATTTCGTATCCTATCCACTCTTTGTACTCTACATACATTCCTCAGCAATCCCGTCTCCATTTCTCTCACCCTTGACTTTTCATTTTCATGCCACACCATAGTCTCACATCCATATGTTAAAGTTGGCACTAACACTTCTTCACGTAAACCTCGCAGCGTTGCAGCACTCAAGCCTCTGTTTCTTATCAAGGCCTTCATAGCACCAGCTACTTTCCTTCCTTGTATCACTCTACTTTCCAAGTCTTTTGAACATTTTCCTCGCTTTACTCTCACTGTACCCAGGTAGTTGAACTCTCTCAACCATTCCAGTTTCTCTCTATTCACTGTAAGATCACACTGGGAGTCACATTCTCCCTCAATAACCATCACTTAACTCTTTTCTACATTTACTTTCAAGGCAGGACTTTCACTGACATCAACAAAACTCTGTTCTTGTCTATCAAGTTCATGTCCGGTATCTGCAAGTAGCACCGTATCACCAGCATACAACAAATATAAGATATTCCATCCATCACCATTTATTACCAACGCCGTCCCTCTCTCCAGTACTCGCGTTCTTACTTCTTTCATCGCCCCATCCATATACACAGTACATTGAATAACCGTGGGGACATCACACAACCATGTCGAACGCCCACATTAATCGTGAACCATTCACATAGAATCACATTTCACACAACCATGTCGCTCGCCCACATTGATCGTGAACCATTCACATAGAATCCCATTTACCTTTCACATGCCTCACTACCATCATAAAACTCTTGACGGCACCTAGCAGCTTACCATCTACACAGTACATGCGCTAAGCCTTCCACAATCCTTCTCTGTCTACTTTGTCGTATGCTTTTTCCAGATTCATAAATGCCATAAACATAACCCTACTCACAAGCCTTCAGCACTATCTGTCTCACTGCAAATATTTGGTCCACACATCCTCTACCACTTCTATAGCCACCTTGTTCATCACACACTAGGACTTCTAAGATCTCTTTTACTTTCTCAGTAATAATTATTTCACATACCTTCCCTGCAATACTCAGTAAACATGCCTCGATAGTTCTTGCACTCACTTCGCTCACCTATATTTTTGTACAGGGGTACGATCACAGCCTTTTTCCACGCTAATGGCACAGTTTCACTCATCCATGCCTTCTTACATATCTCCAACAAGCACTTCATTCCGCTCTGTCCACTACACTTAATCATCTCTGGATACACCTCATCAACCCCCAGCTGCTTTCCTATTTTTCAGCCTCATCACAGTCTTCTTTACCTCTGCGAGTGTCTTGGTTCCTGGCACTGCATTCCTTCTACGCACCCCCCCCCCCCAAACCAGTCATGTTTACATCGCCTCTGCTCTCTCTATTCCTATTCATCAGGCTTTCAATTTATTCTTTCCATCTGGTCCTTACTTCATCCCCATGGGTTAATAAACTACCACTTACATCCTTCACACTCACATTTCTTTCTGCTGTCACTTCTACATTTCTGCACCTCTTTCCAGAATAACTTCCTATTTTCAGAGTAATTCGCATTCATTTTCTTCCTAGATCATCATTTGCCTCCTTTTTCCTCTTCTATTTAACTTGGTAAAGAAAATAAAAGACAAAAATATGAAAGAGGTGGCAGTCCCTGTTCGCACCCTCACCCTCCATCCTTGACCCATTTTTTCCTTACTACTTCTTTCCTTCACTCTGTGGTTCATCCTCCTCCCCTCTTTACCACCATGTCCCTGGTGGTGTCTCGACAAGCTGTGCGGGGTAGAGGAAGTAGCGAATGGGGAATAGCGAGTGGCGGTTGGTGGGAGGTTGTTGCTAAGGGTAGGGTAAAGGTGCGTGATGGCGGGAGCAGGGTAGTGGTGACGAGACAAGAGATGGGAGGAAGAGGGTACAGAAAGAAGACGGTAGAGCTGTCACATGAATAATTATCATTGTGTTGGAACCTTAAAGTTTAGTTCAATACGCATTATGAGGCGAGGTTTTGACCCCCTTACCCAGTTTCCCCTCCCTATCTCCCTCCATGGTTGATGGTAATTTTTATTACTATGGCTAAGTAAATATAATGCCTTACCGAACATCAGAAAAGATGTAACTACCGTACATCAAAAATTCAATCCAATGATAACGAGGTTGTGAACCACATCTTCAACCCACCCCACCATCTCGCCATCCAAGCTGACGTTTGTAGTATGGCAGCCAGATAAGATATGCCACAGTGCTAACCAAAAATTTGGATGTCATTGTGATGACTACATCCAACTAGAGTGTGGCAGTTATATGAAAAAATAAAGTATTATAAGTGCACACAAACACACCTTATCAATTGGGAGGGAAACACCACTTCAACCTGTTGCTGAAATTCCGGAGCTATTAAATTTATGCCTGTAATTTTATAACTAGGTAAATATACTAAAGTCACACAAAAAACAGTAAAGTATGCAATGCTGATTACATCCAACACAGTTGTTGTATAAGGTGAAAGAAGAATAAAACAAAGATTTGTTGGCAACCTCCATATCAAACTAGAATCGATCGTGGAGGGCGAGTTGTTGGTTCCCCACCGTAATATCAATTTCCGACCACAAGATCTCAAAAACTCTGGGGAGATGTGAAAAAAAAAAAAAAGCTAAATGTGCCGTGTATTTTCCAAGCTCATGATGTACATTTCAAATAACTTGTCGAGGGTCACTTACTTTGTCATAATGCCGCATTACAGAACCTCTTCTGTGCACCCACCTGCTATAGTTAATAGGTTGATACTGTCAATGTCCTTTGTATATTGTATGTCCCTATATCAGTTCCTAATGCAGCTACTTGGATGAATCTCTGCGCTCTCACAAATTGGTCTGAAAACTTATTTCTCAATTAATTGTTGTTTATCAATTTCTTACCCTGCAGGTATGTGTCAATTGTCACATGTATTGTTGACGGTAATGCTATGAAGCCATGGCAGATATTGATCTGCAGCTGGTACCATGTATACCAGTGCTACCTCTTTCAAGGTCTGATCATCGGCGACTAAACCAACGATCTCTTTGGCTTTGCTCAGTGTGAAGAGTGGCTGGATATCCAGCAGTATGAAAACAAGGCCTATCAAGGCTCGGAATTAGTTTTAAGAAAACGGCCACATAGCATGGAAGGTGGAGTTCGTAAGCCATGTTTGGCAGTCCACCTAGGAGAAGGAAAATTCTAATTCCATTTCCATAGGCTAGTGGGAAGCCTTCCTCTGACTTGCAAGTTTGTGGAGGTATATCCACCTTCTATCCATGAAAACCAACACCACCACCAAAAATAACTCGAGGAGATCAGAATGCAGGACCCATGTGGTCCTGTCTGGCTGGCACCTATCTTAATTGTTGTCACGAGAGTTGAAGCGACTGAGAGTCTGGATATATGTACCCTCTGAGGTGAGTTGGCCATGCTATTTTGAAATCAGTAGTGATACTCTGGCTGTGATAACGGAACCCATCTTGGGGATGTTGCCATCACGATTATTGCTGATCTTGCCTCTCCTGTGATCAGAGTTACTTTGGTTGATGGATATATATTACTGTATACCATCAGAACTTGTAATAACGGTGAAGTGTTGTCAAGCATTAAGTGCAACTGCAGTTAGTGAAGTTTGTATAGCTCCAGTGCTTGTGAAAATAGTGATGTTAGAAAGCATTAAGTGGAATTACTTGGAAAATACAGAGAACATTAAGGAGCCAGTGTTTATTTTCGCCTCACCTGATCTTGTGTACTGTACACCTTAAGGCTGACCATAGGAAGAACAACGCACTGGGCAACGTCCTTCCTGTACTGAACTACTGCTGCTGGAGCCTGTGGCAGTGTGGGGTGAGGACGTAACAATATTTTCCACTATCCTTATCTATCCACCCAGTCATATGCTTTCTCCAAATCCATGAAGGTCGCAATGCAACTTCTTTCCCTTCTCTAGAAACTTTTCCACTAAAGATCTAAGAATGAATGTCTGATCTACACAACCTCTTCCCTTCCTAAAGCCTCCCTGTTCTTCTCCAACTAATTCCTCTGTTATTTCCCTAACTCTGTCAATAAGTATCCTTCCATATACTTTTCCTATTACACTAAGAAGACAAATGTCCCTGTCATTATCACACACTTCTTTTTCCCCTTTCCCTTCACACAAGGGAATAATTATACCTGATTTCCAATCCTCAGTTACTCTACCTTTCTCCCAGGCCAATCTGCACATCTTCCACAGCCATTCTTCTGGTATCTCTCCCCCATGTTTCAGCATTTCACCACACACTCCATCAATTCCTGGGGCTTTCCCCATTTTGACTTTCTTCATTGCTTCCACATCTTCCATCCTACTGATTTCTTCCTGTCGTCACACTCCCTCCTTCTCCCAGCCATTCCCCAGCCACTTATACTCGCATTACTTTCATTTTCTATGTTCAACAGTTCCTTAACCCGCCCCGTCCCGCTGACGTATGGGTACGTTGCAACATTTTGCATTTGCCAGTCCCAGCGACGTACTGGTACGTCGTGCAATTCCAAGGTCCCTAATTTGCACAATTTTCAATTTTCGCGCGATTTTTCGTACGTATATATGGAACACCTTCCTCTATTCCTCTTCAAGATGCCAAGACAATGCCTTACACCACATAACCTCCCCCCTCCCCCCCCTCATGCCATTTTCTCAGCAATTCACCTGTTACCAGTGACCTGGCCAGTAAAGACATTCAGGGCCAGAGTGATTCCCCAATCGATGACAATGTGGAGGACAAAGTTTACATAGCATTACAGGAAGAAACAGTCAGAAATAATGATCAGGTAATGTGGCAAAAGAAGGTCAGGTATGGTGATGAGTTAGTGAGTGAAACAATGCTTATAATGCCTATATTACTGTTTGAAAACCAATATACTCTCGTACTACATATAAATTCGTACCAAGTAAATAAATAAATACCGTTTATGAGTGGTTGAAATAGTTACCCTCCCATAGAACTCGTTTTCTTTGGTGCCAGCCTGTTAGAAAACCCAGTCAGGTAAGGAGGTACTGGTACCTGGATCGAGTATTTTAAACCTCAGGTGAGCGATTTCTCTATGAATTTGCGATGTTTCTCACCAAAAGCGGAGGTTTTAGCCAAAAAAAAAAAAAAAAATCAAAAATACCTCGGGATTGAGGGGTGTCAGAGGTGCGAAATAGCTCAGGACGTGGCGGGTTAAAGTGTTCTCTCCATCTGCTCACTTTTTCTCCCTTCTCAACTAGTCATCTACCATTTTCATCTTTCACTCCCCTACTAACTTTACTGCCACCCTGTCTGACTCTCTTTACCTCTTTCCAGAACATTTTCTTACATTCCCTCCACTTCATACTCAAATTCCTTCCAAATTCCTCATCCACTCTCTTCTTACTCTCTCTTATTAATCTTTTCACCTCTCTCTTCCTTTCTACATATAACTCTCTCTTCCATCTCTCAACTAATTCCACGCCCCTATTTCTCATCCATTCATTATATGCTTTTTACTTTTGTGGCACAACCTGACTCACCTCTTCATTCCACCATGCTGTTCCTTGCACCCCATTTCGTCTTCTCTTCATCCCACACACTACCTCACATGCTGCACATATTTCCTCTATGAATATCTTGCACACACCTTCCACGTCCCCCATCTGCTGCAATTCATATTTATCCAATTGTTCCTCCACTTCTCTCTTATATTCTGCCTTTTTCTCATCCTCTTGTAACCTTTCCATTCTCCTTGCATCTACTCCTTCCTCCCATCCTTCCCTTCTTCTATTTCTCCATTTTACTTGGACCTTGATTTTGACCACCACAAAGTGGTGGACAGAAAGTCCATTCCCCCAACCTCTATAAGCTCTTGCATCCATTACACATGTTCGTATCCTTTCATCCACACACATATAATTAATCATTGCCTTCCTTTCATTCAGTTCACCATCAACCCTTCTCATCACTCACCATGCATACCTGTGGATCATTTTGTGCATGAAGAGGGTATTGGCTATCACCAACCCCCTCCCGGCTCAAATGTCCACTAAAGCACTGCCATTCTCATCTATCTCAGCAGGCACACCCCACTCACCAACTACTCCATCCACCTTCACATTCCCTACTTTACCATTCATATCTCCAATCAAGAACACTCTCTCATTCCGTTCAAACTTTTCGATGCACACTTCCACGTTTGTCCAGAACTCTTCCCTCACTCTGCTTGCACGATCTTGCGTTGGTGCATACACGCACACAATCGCCCACATTTGTAGTCCAACTTTGAATCTTACCCACACAGTCATTGAGCCAACTGATCCATACTCTCTTATATTCTTCTTCCATCTGTTACTCACAACAATACACACTCCTTTTGACCTCTCATTCTCACCTACTCCTGCACATATACCCCATCCGTATACCCATTCTCTCACACTCTCACTTTCCCATTTAGTTTCAGTTACTCCACATACATCCACCTTTGCACCCTCAGGCACATGGACAATCTCTCTCTCTTTCACCTCGTCATATCTTTCATTATTTGGTTATCAAATTACTTACATTTCGAGAAATCAGCAATTGAAGTTTTCACACAGAGCCCTAGTTATTCAACCAAAACTATCGTATGTGTTTGATATTGTGTATCTACATTGTTTGCAGCTTGTTCTGAGTATATGGCACCTGGTCCCATCCTTTTCCAAGGACATTAGGCATTCGAGGGTGCAGGTGTCATGAAGCACCACCTTACTCATTAGCGTCATACAGGTGTAACAATAGGTGTTTTATGAGTGGTGGCTTGTCATAATATTTTAGCATAGTTATCCCTGATTGCAGTTTTCTTTGAGGGAGGCATTTACAGAAAATTAAAATTTTGACCCTCACTATGATATTTTCGTTCAGATGCTCATTGGTATGTAAGAGTTGTACAACAAAACTAATAACCCTACCCTTGACGACGCATACATATTAACCATTCGAGGAAATTTTCAAAGTGCTCATTCTCTATGCTAAAGAGAAGATCATACGATAGTAATAACCCAAAAGTGCAGACTATAATATTAATCAGAGATATCATGGGTTTTAAATTTCTGTCTTAATCTTGAATGGGGAACCTCATCAAACGGCTTTTGACTATGAAGATAGATTACGACCCAGTTATTACATATGAAAAAAAAAAATCAAATCTGGCAAGTTTGTTAGACATGGTCTGCTGTTACGGAATCCATGATTATTGTAAGATTGTTTATGTAAGAATAAAGCAGTATTATCTCTATTTTTCTATAATTTTCTTTGCACATTGCAGCAAACAGGTGCTGTTGACGGCCTCTCTTGACATACATGGGACTTTTGATCATGGGTAGAGTCAAGGAGGTGAATCAAGGGACTCAGCTACCCATCTCCCTTTTTAAATAATTATAAGTTGAACGAAAAGGTGGTCATAATCATTTATTTTTAAATTCGTTTTCTCATTCAGCCTTTAATTATTGTTTCGTGGGTTGTTTACTGTTGTGCACCAGATACATTTTCACTAGTTTACTAGCCCAGGTTCTGTTACAGTACTTCCCAAGCAGTTATAGCCCAAGAATAGTGAAAGCAGGACACCACCAGAACAAAATCCTGGCTGTGCCTCTTCTTTCGACTCACTGACCTGTGAGGGCATATTAGTTAATAGCTGGTGGGGTTGATAGATCCCATTCTGTGTAACGTGCTTGTGACCTCATGTGGTAGTGCATCTCCAGCTTACCCCTACAAGATGACTCCTGGCCAGTGCGTCCCCTGTCCCTTCTGTAAGAGCATATGAACGCGTAATTTTTGTGAAGGAAAAGGTAAGTAGGCTACAAGTGCTGCCTTTCTTGCGAGTTAGTAACCAGGCTGCTTAGATGACGAAACACAGTGAGGCCATTACAAAAGTCAGGATCACTGATTATCATCATCATCATCATCTGATTCCGCTGCCTCACCGGTTGCTACTGTATCATCTTTACCTTTTTGACCATAGATCAAATGAGTTTTCATTCTCGTTTCTAAAAAAAGATATAAATATCCATAAAAACAATGTTTTACGAAAACCCTACATTTTTAAACCGTTTCATTAATATTTATTGCAACTCAATCCTGCTTCATCATTGAACATATTTGGGCCTTCATTCTCTTGGGATTTAACTTGGAAAGATCGTATTGTCTCTCTTGTAAAATCTGCTTCTAAGAGAATAGATGTGCTAAGCCGATCCTGTGCCCTCTTTACCCCTGTACATTTGTTGACTTTATACAGGGGTTTTATTCACTTCTGTGTAGTGTACAACTCTCATGTGCAGAGAGGCTCTCGACATACTCATACACCTCTTCTCAACAAGAGGGAGTCAAAAGCTTTTCGTCTCATTAACTCTCCTCTTCTTACTGTTTCCTTTCAACTTCTGTCTCTTAGCTGCATTGTTGCATCTTTATCTCTTTTTTTTTTTTTATCAGTGTGCCAATGGTCACTGCTTCTCTAAACTGTCTGTATGTATCTCTCCACTGCTGTGGCTGATGCATAGGACATGTCTGGTAGTAAGCACTCATCCCTTTTCAGTCCAACTCTAATGCAGAGTTAATCTTTTCTCCCAGTCCTTCATGCATGCGACAGTTTAACTCTAGAACTGCTTTCTCTGTCTGTATTTCCTCCTGACTATGACCTCCAGTCTTTTGAATGCAATGTGTCCAAGCATCTTGAAATGGAAAAAATTTTTAATTTGGCTCTGTGTTGTTTTGTTTGCATTTTTTTTCTTGGAGGGTACAGCCTTGCGAGCTTCTGGCCTTTGGCTCCTTCCTTCTTGTTTTAAAAAAAGTCGGGAAAGCTTGTCTGGGCGTCCATGCATCTCCTCACTGGGCACCATAGAAAATGGGCAGAAATGTAAACACTGAAGGGGAACGCAAAGCAGCCATTGCCATCATCCGAGCTGCCCAAAAAAACTGTTTTACAACGGCCATAGCTGACATCCGTGCTGTAGGGGTTAAACCATTAGAGCAAATACAAGCTGATTCGGGAGTCTGATTTATTCCTGATAAGGGACCGAATTCATTGCAATGTTCAAATAAATAAAGATTATTTCACTTTCCATAACTGAAATCTTATTTGGCGCTTAGGTAATTTGACTGAATCAAGTGTTAATGAAAGATGTACCCTGATTTTTGTAAATTTCACATATACCTCCAATATTTGTACCAAATGGGGCAGACAAGAAACAAACGGGAACCATAAGGGATGTGTAATATGTAAATGATGCAAACAACTACCCTTTAATAAGCCTTAACTCCTCCAGGATCAACTTCTTTAACTAAGGATTGGGTCAATGCAAACAGACTTTCTAAAATAAATGTTGATTACACCAAAGCAGTAACTGTTATGGAAATGAACTTCGCAAGACAATGCATGAGAGCTTGCTTACCTGTTCATATAACAGGCCAGTACATTTGGAATGGCTGAGGACATGAGCTCAAAGATATATTTAAATGTATTTTGGTGATCTGCTGCTGGAATGTCCTGTTCTAGTACATATTGTTGTAGCATAACCCATAATGTTAACAATTCAAAACAACTTCAGGGGTGTGTGGTTATACATGACATTTTACACTGTTGAGGCACTATGACAAATGTGATACAGAGAGAAAAAATGAAATTGTTAAAGAATAAATCTACTAAGTTCATACTGAACAGCATCTTTAATTCCATTCTGCCAGATGTTTCGACATAATTTGTCATCTATGACTAAAATATAAGAGAAATTACAAGCATGCTCAAGTATAACAAACAATTGTAAAACGGAAACAGTACTTAAAATTTTAAAAGGAAGATGCCACATCAACCTTAAATTAGAGTGACTGGTGTATTGCTGTTATTATCCCACTGCGTCTGGCATATATTTCCATCGATCCCTCTCCCAGCCGGATAATTTTGAGAAAATCACCTATTTTTAAAACCTTCATATCTTAGCTAATACTTAACCAAAAATAAAAACTAAGTGTCATAGTACTCAACAACTCTTCAACTTCAAGCTGATGGTCTCCGATTGTCTGTGATTTGTGTGTAGTCAGTGAGAGTGAGTGGGGAAAGGGGGCATCTTTTTTTTCTTTTTTTTTGCACGTGTCATATGCGTGGCTGAAGTGCGGTGGCACAACTACCGCTTATACTAGCCCTCCACAATAAGAACACGTCCAGAAGACCGCAGTCCACCACAAACACCATTTCCGCGCAGGTTTTTCAAAAGTATGGTGTGAGTGCTGCTGTAGGTCTGGTAACTATAGCAAAAACCTTGAGGCAGGCTGGCTAAGCCCACCACTTACAGCCCCGTGTGCCTTCTCGTCTCACCACCGCTCCACCATCCCACCAGCGCTGTACACCCCTCCCATCACACACACCGAGAGATGTATGTTTGGACTGCATTGTCACTCGATTCTAGCACCGCTGTATCACTATAAGTCTGGGTATTACTACAACTTCTACAAATACAACTACTAGTACTACTACTACTACGACTACTGCTACTACTACTACTGCTACTACTACTACTACTGTTACTACTACATAATAATAATAATAATAATAATAATAATAATACCTAAATAATAATATTGTGAACAAAATAGTAATTCATGTACTATCCATAATCCACATTATTTTCCACCATAACAGATTTTTTTTTTGTCATTTGTACTTTATCATCATAACAAATATACTCACATGAAAACTTTAAATTAAAAATAAGACTGATTTCTTTATGAAACAAATTTTCTGCTTCCATTATTCACATAAACATACACAACACAGATGTGAGGGTTACCCTACCGACCATGCTTCCTCCTTCCCTCCTCCTCTACCTCCTCCTTTTCCCACTCCACTATATTTTCCATTATAATAGATTTTTTTTTTTTCCTGTGACTTGTACCTTTTCATCATAACAAATATACACACATGAAAACTTTCAATAGAAATAAGGCACTGATTTCATAATTCAGCAAAATTTCTGCCTCCATTTTTCACACAAATGGACACAACACTGGTGTGAGGCTTGCCCCACTGCACTTTCTCTTCCCTCCCTCCTCCACATTCTCTCTTTCTTCTCTCCCTTCCTCATCTTCCATTTCATCATCCGTGCCAATATCCCCCTCTCCAGGATCGTCAGTTCCCTCTGAACCATTCCCATCATTGGAAATAGCAGATGAACAAACAGGGGAAACGATGGCGCACAGTGGAGGACTCGCATGATCCATCCTCCTCATGCAGTGCATAAATATCGACACTCCACGTGGCAGTCGCTTTCCTCAGAGGAAGAGTCGCTTTCTCCCTACACAATTGGCAATAATGTCACCTTGAGTTCTTTCCCTATCACACTATCACTAAGGCATTTTTTTTTTTTTTTTTGGCCTTTGGACTACAATGGTGTTGAAGTCTGCTCAGCCGAGGATCCGGACTCAGGAAAAAAAAAAATTTGTTTATGTCTATCCATTATGGAGGTATGCAGGTAACTGAAGCGTGACTCGCATGCATGCAGGAGAGTTGCCAGTGGCTGAGTGTGGTGCAAATAACCTGCAGAATAGTCAAACAATGCCGCAAAACATTAGATCATGTATACGTGCCACGCGGACATCCCCGGGTCATTAAGTATATATGTCACCTGGACGCGAAGGTTTAAAGGCAGGTTTAAAAGACCTGGTGTAAATGAACTATAATAGTCCAAGTCTTCCCAGCAATATGTATCATTTATCTGAAAATGGGTTTTTCCTGAAGTTAACATTACATACCTCAGCTTGGTCTCTTACTCCTGAGTGAGGGGAAAACAGCCAGTTGTGTTCAAAGGACCCAAGTGCTCGTCGTTTGCAGTTTCACAGGTATACAGAGTGCTATATACCTTTCTTGGCAACTAGTCTGTTGAAACTATGAACAACAGACGAACACAGATTATTGCCTTTGAAATATAAAACAAGTTTTAAAAATTTTGAGTTATGAATCTGAAGGTGTTATGAAGACTGTATTCAACAAATTTCGCCAGTTTCATTCACATCACAAGCCATCTTACATCCAGGTGATGGTACCTGACTTGCTGATTGATTAAATAAAAAAAAATGGTGCCACAACTGCCAGGGTCGTATGCCACTGGACATCAAGGTAAAAAAACATCAACTAATCTAAATGTCAAGTAAGTATATGATCACTAGAACACAGAAAACAACATGCTAAAATCACTAAAATACCAAAGTGAGGCACTGAAAATAACAAAACACTGAGTTCTAAACCTTATGCAGCAGTCCAGCTCCCACAATTTAGCTGAGGGTTCCCCTTCCCATACAGCAGGCCACCTCCCCAAGCATGATGAAAGATGATATGACCCATCACCTCCCTGGTGCTGAGAGAGGCACCAATGTCATAAGGGGGCCGACCACTTTTTACTCTTGAGGGGCAGGTAATTTTTAAGGTATCATAACCATTTTTGGCACAGTTATAGGGGTCCATTAGTAGTTAAAACTGATACCAAAATAAATCGGATATGTCTAATAGTTTTCGAGTTATGGCCAATTTTGTGTCGAAATTTTCGTAAAAAATAGTAAAAGTAATACACTATCTAGACATACCAAGATGTTTTTATCGTAATTTCCTTAGGACACATTGCATATCAACACTATTACTATCATTGTGCACTAGGGATTTCATTTACCTGCTCTAGTTTCGAAATTAGGGCATTAGGAAATTAGTGTAATTAGAAAATTATTATTTTTTTCTAAATTTCGGACTTTGAGTACTTGGTGTGAACGAACAGAGAAGATTAGGGGAAAATCCCTGGGTGTATTTATTGTATTTTTTACGCTGATTCCAATGGTATCATTAGTTTTTATGTAGGTGCATTGGTTCTCGAGTTATTAGACTCGAAAGTGCTATAACTTACATTTTGAGAAAATCGCTGTCAAAGATTTTCGAAGGTTTTGAACACGTATACCGTGCGTTTTAGTAAAGATAGGTTTATGAAATTGCTAGTAGAGGTACTATACACTATTCTCATTGTATATGCAACATGGATTTACACATATAGGCAAGTAAATACAAGGTACAGGCAAGCATGTGCTGATATACTGACTGGCACCTGGTCCCCTCATACTAAGTAAAGCCCTTGATTAGAAAGTTATTGTTTCTAACAAAAGAATTCACATAATATGATATTATAAGGGTATCATGGGTCGCCCCTCCCACTCATTGTAGCCAGGATTGTCATATTAGAAGGCCCTAGGACCGTAAAATTCATCGTCATCATCATCGGGTGTCTTTTGTTTCTGGCGGGTGTTGGTCCTCCGAGGGGTGCTGTTCCTCACGCACTCTTTTTGGAGATATTGAAGGTTAGCTAGCTTATTATCTGTGACTCCAAAACCAAGGTGTGCTAGCAAATAAGCCGCCTCATAGCCAAAGTTGTGTTCTAGGGACACCTGGTGAGCTAGAAATGTGACACGTCGAAGGCCAACATACTTGGACTTTGAGGTCTTCATCCATAGCTTGTGATGAATGCTCTCGTTGGGATTTTGGGTCCGTCCTTTCAGGCATCTACTAAGCAGTTTCTCATCAGTCAAGTCCAGGTAAACCTGTTTCACCATCTTCCTTTCCTCGTCTGACAACTTGCTCAGGTATCCAGGCTTATCACTGTGTTTGCGACATGACTGGGTCTTGTCTGCCTCCCACCTCTTGTAAAAACACCAAGATTCATAATCAGGAGGATCATGAGGAGGACAGTGACTATGTTTGGGAGCCAAGTCAGTTGAAATACTGTGGAGGTAAGAGGCAATAATAGCATTCTTCATCTCAGTGGTGTTCTGGTAGGGAGTACGACGATTATCACCACAAACAGCTTTATTGAAATAACTTGCGAGTTTCCTAATGACAGGATCTGTTAGCTTTCCTGCTCCTGCCAGACGACTCTTCTTCCTGATCTTGCCAGTGGACTTTGACTCAACTAAATCTGATGCATCTTTCTTCAAGTTCCTCAGTCTGGCATCCATTCTCTTCCCAACATGATTTATACATTCCTCCTTTTCGATCGTCTTGTCGTATGGCTCAAGTTCTAACAGTCTCTTATATGTGGTGGCATCCCCATCTCCTAAAACGGTTAGGTACCGAAATCCTAACGTAGTACTCCTGTTCCACATACGCACTGCTTGTTCTTGTTTCATTGATTTGGCCGTACCATCATAGTTCTTATTGCAGAAGGGGGCGTGGCTAGCCTTCCACTCAGGTGTAAATGTCAACTTCTTCTTGGCACGTTCATCACAGATCTGACAATGACTAGACAGGACCTCTACATCCACTACTATGCCTAGTGGAGTGTACACACACACACACACACACACACACACACACACACACACACACACACACACTACATAACTCCTCATCTTGAAATCCCACAAGGTCCTTCAGGCCCTTCAACACCCCTGGAGGAAGTGAGTTTTCCGAATTTTGTTGATATGTATATTGACCTATTATCAATGCCCCTAAATTTTTCACACAAATAAGCATTTTCTCCTACATATAACACGTGACAAAGTACAGCTTCAGCAGCAGTAACTAGAACAAAGTAGTGTTCATGTCTAGTAGGTTATAACACTAAAAAAACAACCCTTGGAGATTTATCATGTAATGATAGGATTTTTTGATAGTCCCACCGTTATTGTTTCATCAGTGTAACGCCAGGTATTTTATCCCACCGGTTGACACCAGTGTAATGGTCGGGAATTTATGGATTTCCCACCGTTGTTGTTTCTGTTCAACTTACTCGTTGATAATACAAATGGTACTCGACTTAGTCTCCCCTCAATGACTGATAGAATATTCACCTCAGTAAAAACAAAAGGGGGGGGGGTGTTTTGACTTGGTATGATAAAGGTTAATGGTTTAAGATAGTTTTGGTAGCGTTTGTGGTATTGGCCGAGTCGAGAATAAGATAGTACCACGTGTGTTCGTCATTCCCAAAGCGGAGGAATCTTGAACTGGAAGGGGAGTGAGTTATGCGTGAGAGGACATAATTTCCTTGATTGGGTATAAAAAAAAAATGACATATACTTTACTCTAATAATTCTATACTAGTTATCAACAGACATTTTTAATTACGTGACCTTTAATCATGTGTAATAGGTTGTAAATTAAAACCATGGTTTGGACGAACATCATACAATAGTGTCACCAAGCGAAACAATTGGAATATTCAAGTGATTTCTGAGGTCATCATACCTCACTCTTTATTATCGGTTATTCTTGGGCTCGTCAATAGCCTCAAGACTGGGACATTTATTGGCATGAGTTGTCTTTTCGGGCTGGCATAGCCTCGAACCAAAAAGAATAATCACTCGTGTTCTATTTCGTCTGTTTAGTATAATCTCATCATACAATTCACTAATAATTCGCAATCACTATCAATTCATAATTATTAATAGTTCATAATCATCATTAATGCATAATCACCAAGAGTACATAATCACTCGGGCTTGTTTAGCCTCGAGGAACAACTCAAAAATCACATTTTTTTGCTCACAACCACTAAGTTCCCTTCAACGCTCCCAATTTTCTAACATAATAATATAAGAGAAAGAAAACGGTTGATGAGTTTGAATTCGCCTTTCCGTTACATGATCACATCAATTTTCAAAATTCTATACCTTATCTACAAAAAAATATAGTTCACCTGATAGATTCATAATACCACTTCTACTACATTCAGTTTATAAACTATTCATGGGTAGTGTAAGTATGTATGTAAGACGAGTCTATGGGCAATATCACATGATGGCCTCGTGTACACCCCGACGTCACGGTGTCTGTGGACTGAACCAACGTCTGTTATACACGATGTCTGAGTAGCGAATCTCTACGTTAAGCTTTTAACAACATTACTTTATATGGTTCACGACAAGTAAGGATTAAATAAGAAAGGGGGGGAGAAAGGAGAAATGTGTACAGCTCACCTGAACCAACGTCTGTTATACACGATGTCTGAGTAATGAATGTGGCATTGTCGGGCAGAGACGGACGCTACTCCTAGATCAAATGAGACTGTTTTTGCGATGTGGTGGGTTTTAATTCTCTTCACTATTTATATAGTAGTGTACCCATGACGTTAGGACTTTTGATTGAATTGAGGAAAATTTGGGATTCAAGCCTTACTAAATTTAAATACTGAATTTACTGCCATCTAGCCTTGAGTTTGGGGTAGCTTATGACATCTAGTGATGGCTAAGGCAAGTGGGACTATTTGATCCTCACAAATTACATTATTTTGGCCTTTTTTGGCTGTTAATCTTACATATTTGGGTTCTAGCAGCTTCATTAGTAAGCATATCACAACAATGATACGGAAAGAATTGCATACCCATTATTATTTTGTTTAAGGTTTAAACTTGGCGCCCAACAACGACGCATAAACAAGGGGAAAGGTTGCACGCATCTGTTATTCATTACTCTACCAGATGGAGGAATTCCCATAGCTCAACACTCACAATTACACTACCTATGCATAGATACAGAGATGTATACATATAAAATAAAGTTAACCCTACATCGATCATTAACACATGAACTACTACTTAGGACAGGAACTTATAGACTAGTATTCAGATTACACCCTCCAAACTTCCGCCCCCCACTCATCACACCCCCCAAGTACTCAAACGCACTCACACTTTCCACCTCCTCACCATCCAACCTCACTGCACATTCACTGACTTCACTTCTCTCAAAGACCATCACTTTACTCTTCCTTGCATTCATCTTTAGATTCCTTTTCTTACACACTCTCCGAAACTCATCCACCAAGCTTTGCAACTCACCTTCGCCTTCACTTAACAACACAGTATCATCTGCAAACAATTGTACAGGGAGTTTCCAAACACTACCCTCTCTCTCTAGGGCCACTCCATCATCCACTGCCCTACCTTGTACCTCCTTTATTACCCCATCCATGTACAGATAGAACAACCATAGAGACATGACACATCCCTGTTTGAACCCAACCTTAAAAGAGAAAAACTCACTCAGTTCACCGTCCACACGCACTGCAGCCTTCGCACCATTGTACATACTCTTCACAGCATTCAACAACTTCCCATCTACTCCATATATTCTTAATACTTTCCACAATACTTGTCTCCACCCTGTCATATGCTTTCTCCAAATCCATGAAGGCCGGATACAACTTCTTTCCCTTCTCTAAAAACTTTTCCACTAAAGATCTGAGAATGAATATCTGATCTACACAACTCTTCCTTTCCTAAAGCCTTCCTGTTCTTCTCCAACTAATTCCTCTGTTATTTCCCTAACTCTGTCAATAAGTATCCTGTCATACACTTTTCTTACTACACTAAGAAGACAAATGCCCCTATGATTACAACACACTTCTTTTTCCCCTTTTTCTTTGTACAAGGGAATAATTATACCTGACTTCCAATCCTCTGGGACTCTACCTTCCTCCCAGGCCAATCTGCACATCTTCCACATCCATCTACTACTATCTCTCTCCGATGCTCCAGCATTTCACCACACACTCCATCAATTCCTGGGGCTTCCCCTGTTTAACTTTCTTCATTGCTTCCACAATTTCTATCCTACTGATTTCTTCTTGTCTTCTCACCTCCCTCCTTCTCCCAGCCACTCCCCAGCCACTTATACTCTCATTACTTCCATTCTCTATGTTCAACAATTCCTTAAAGTGTTCTTTCTACCTGCTCACTTTTTCTCTCTTCTCCACTAGTCTTCAGCCGTTATTATCTTTCACTCCCCTACTAACTTCACTACCACCCTGTCTGACTCTCTTCACCTGTTTCCAGAACATTTTCTTACAGTCCCTCCACTTTACACTCAAATTCCTTCCAAATTCCACATCCACTCTCTTCTTACTCTCTCTTGCTAATTTTTTCACCTCTCTCTTCCTTTCTACATATAACTCTCTCTTCCGCCTCTCAACTTCTTCCACGCCCCTATTTCTCATCCATTCATTGTATGCTTTCTTCTTTTGTGCCACAGCCTGTCTCACCTCTTCATTCCACTATGCAGTTCCTTGCACACCCTTCCATCTTCTCTTCACCCCACACACCACATCACATGCTGCACATCTTTGTGAATATCGTGCGCACACCTTCCATGTCCCCTACCTGCTGCAATTCATAGTTACCCAATTGTTCCTCCATTTCTCTCTTATATATCTCATCCTCTTGTAATCTTTCCACTCTCCTTGCAACAACTCCTTCCTCCCGTACTTCCCCTCTTCTATTTCTCATCTTACTTGAATCTTGATTCTGGCTATCACCAAGTAGTGGTCAGAAAGTCCTTTCCCTCAACCTCTATAAGCTATTACATCCATTACACATCTTCGCATCTTTTCATCCACACACACATAATCAATCATTGCCTTCCTTTCATTCAGTTCACCACCCACCCTTCTCATCACTCGCCATGTATACCTGTGAATCATTTTATGCCTGACATGGGTATTGGCTATCATCAACCTCCTTCCGGCACAAATGTCCACTAAAGCACTGCCATTCTCATCTATCTCAGCAGGCACACCCCACTCACTAACTATGCCATCCACCTTCTCATTCCCTACTTTACCATTCATATCACCAATCAAAAACACTCTCTCATTCCTTCCAAACTTTTCCATGCACACTTGCACATTTGTCCAGAACTCTTCTCTCACTCTGTTTGCACGATTTTGCGTTGGCGCATACACGCACACAATCGCCCACATTTGTATTCCAACTTTCAATCTTACCCACACAATCCTTGAGCCAACTGATCCATACTCTCTTATGTTCTTCTTCCATCTTTTACTCACAACAATACACACTCCTTCTTTGCCCTCTCATTGTCACCTACTCCTGCACATATACCCCATTCATACTCCCATTCTCTCACACTCTCTCCTCTCCATTTAGTTTCAGTTACTCCTCTTACATCCACCTTCGCACCCTCAAGCACCTGGACAATCTCTCTCTCTTTCACCTCTTCATTCACATCCCTTACATTCAGTGTCGCGATCCGTACCATATCCTTTGTCCGGTTCTTGGTCGTCATCTTTTGGTCAGTCCTTGTCTGAGGCTTCTTTTTCATCTTTTTAGTTAGCTGTTTTCCGGGGAGGGGCACTAACCCTCCGCCAACCCTTTTAGTCCCTTCATACGACAAGCAGGGATACTGGGGGAGTAATATATATATATATATATATATATATATATATATATATATATATATATATATATATATATATATATATATATATATATATATATATATATATATATATATATATATATATATATATATATATATATATATATATATATATATATATATATATATATATATATATATGGAGCCCCTGTGGTACTGTAACCAATGTGAAGTGCATTTATGCCCATGTAATATTTTTATACAAATATACGTTAACAGTTTTGGATAGATATTTCCTCAAGACAAAGACTGACGTGTATTATGAAAAATATACCAGAAGACACGGGTACATTATATTATCATTACATTGTAATGAAATTAATTATCATCTAGATGGTAAAGAACATTTAGGGTTCATAATATTCAAAATCAGGCATAATATTCTCATTAAGTTACTTAAGATTTACAACACAGAATATTCATTCACAGTTCTCGATTTGCGAAGACATAGCTTTGGCTACATAATTTCTTTATATAGTCTTCTTTATATGTATAAATTTTGAATATTTTATTTCTATCAGTGAGCAATAATAATATAATTTTCAAAATTCATTCCTTCATTTCTCATAAAAAAAAAAAAAGTAATTTAAATGAGGTTTTTATATCATGTCTGTATGTCAAAAAGTCACTTGCAACACTGACAGCCATCTTGGACGCCATCTTGAATATCTGGAGAACCAGACAGATTTCAAGGTGGTCAGTAAGTGGAGGCGAACGGCAAGTGGCTAACGAACCCCCCACATAAGACAGCTGTATTAAAGTGGGGGGGAGGGGAGGCACAGGCCACATGGCTTATATCACTTTTTCTATTGTCCTTACATGGAGGGAGAGCAGCAGGTGGTCGCGATGAATACAGAGACAGGGTGCATTCACTTCCACTTACATACAAGCTACACGTGTACACGTCAAGGCTCCAAGACACATTTGCAAACATTTATTCTTTAACATTCAACAGCCTCAATGTGGCATCGGGTGAGCCATAGTCAATCTTAGATTTAATTAACAAAGATTTTCTGTCAGCTTCCCAAGTGTAGTACTCACTATGTACTTGAGGACATTCAATAATTTATCACAATTAACAAGTAAATTGTTAACATGAAGATTTAAATTCAAATGAGGATCAAAATTTAGGCCCCAAAACTTTACGGAATTTTGAAATGGCACCACCACATTATCCAAAGTCAAATGCAAATCACGGAGCTTATGAGTGGTGAAAACTACAGTGGCATACTTAGGGACACAAAAATAAAATCCCCACTGCAAGGCCTACTGGCAGACGAAATCAAGGGCTGTTTGAATCCACTCAGCCTATTATTGTGCATTACGGGAAGAGTGCCGTATTGCACAATCGTCATCATAGAGTGAGTAGTTCAGATTTCTTGGGACAAGAGCTCATGACAGAATTTCATTGATCATTATACAGTATTAAACATAGTGTGACTAAGCACACTTCCCTGAGGTACCCCGTTTCTTGGATATATATATCCGATGTTACATTTTGGGGCATTTTGAGAAAGAAGGTTCTGCTACTTAAAAAATTAGAAATAAAAATAGGCAAATTGTCTTTTTAAACCATAAGCAGAGTGCTTCATTAGTATACCGTGTTGCCATGTCACTTCATAAGCTTTATGGATGTCCAAGAACACCCCTATCACGAATTCTTTATTGACAAATGCCTCTGAAATACAATGTTCCAAATTCATTATATGAAGTATTGAATTTCTGTATATATGGAAGTCACACTGTCGATCATTTAACAATTACTTCGACTCTAGAACAAAAAGAAGCTTATTATTAACATTCGTTCCGTGGCCTGTAGATAATAGTCAGCACAATAGGACGGAATGAAGTGGTATTCGTAAGACATCCAGTCTGTTTGGGTATTGGCATGACACCGCAAAGTGCCATGAGTTTGGGTACGTTCAGGACGCCAAAAGCTTATTGTACAATGCTGACAACTTAATTGGGGTGTCCTGATTAAAATGCTGGATCATACCATACGAGATGGTATCTGGTCCAGGACTGGCATCTTTATAGGATTTAATGACAAGGAGTATTTCATCTGTCATAAACTCACTCCTGTGTGTACTGGATGTCTACATCTTCTATGGCAAAGTCTAATATTTGTAGCTCAGCTGAGTGTTTGCGGTCTTGAGAGCACTGGTTGTAATTGGCTGAGCTTCTTACGTGAGAAAAACTCCTGGCGAAGATGTTAGCTTCCTCCATGGGATCGTCAAAGATGTTGTTTTTCACCTGCTGATTGGTCACAAGGATATAAGGGTTTTTATTATTTAATAATTTAATAGTGGACCAGACTTAATGGAGTAAAACGATTCACCGTGGACGCAATGGCCGCCAGGAGTCACGTTTTGCCCTTTTAATTAGTCTCCTTGCCTCACCCCTTGCTTGTTTGTATCCAATTTTTCAGTTGGCTGACTATAAAAAATCCTTTATCTCGTATTGCGTTTCCTTAATGCCTGTCGACAATCCGGTGTCCACCAATGAGCTCTATGCTTCGCATGAATGATTCAAGTCTTGGGAATAGCAGCCTTAGACGCATGTAACGTGGAATTGGTTAAATTTTGGACTTTTACATCTATGGTCTCCCCAGATATAGGTCAATCGACGATCCTTGAGAAGGATCCCCAATAGGCCTTCT
Source organism: Coenobita brevimanus (assembly GCF_032717465.1). NCBI lineage: Eukaryota > Metazoa > Arthropoda > Malacostraca > Decapoda > Coenobitidae > Coenobita > Coenobita brevimanus. The sequence goes on from NC_137009.1 coordinate 5,653,296, forward strand.
TATATTTAAAGTCTGGAAGTAGCGGGTCCGAAATAACGTCCTGTATAAGAAATACAAATGGGTAAATGATCACTTCCCAAGGAATTATCATGAGGATCCCACTAGCAATGTTGATGTATACCTGTGGAGGACAGATAAGTCTACAGCCGACAAGTTAACAATAGGATCATATACACGAGTTGCTCTACCATCGTTCAGAAGACAGAGGTTGGCCTGTAGTATTAAGTCGGCTGCTTGCTCTTCACGACCATCAATCCTCAACCTATCCCACTGAGACTAATGGGCGTTAAAGTCGACCAACACTAGCTTATTTCCAGGAAGATGGTCAAAAAGTGAATTCAAAGCTTCACTGTCAGTGGGGCAATGTGGTGGGCAGTAGAGAGAGCAAATGGACAGATACGTGTTAGTAAATATTACTCTGCACGTGCAAGCTTCCAGAGTAGAATTTAGACCCACTTCTGTTTGTGGGTGTGATTTATGTGTGTATATGGCAACTTCGTGACCATCATATCTTCTGTATGAGTGGTAGTGTTTGAGCTGTGGTGGATCAGGGTGATCGTCTCCCCACTCGACAATCAGGACACACCCACCTCTAGTTTCCTCCTGATTGAACATTCAGTCAATCACTCCCTTGCATAACATGGCAGCTTGACAGGGATAGAGGTGGCAAGAATTGGGTGTGCTGCTGTGGCAGCATACGAATCAGATGATGTGGAATCAAAACAAACTGTTCCGAACCCTTCTGTGGCCCTCAGTTCACTGACTATCCTGTCCTTTATACCCTGTGCCTGTGTGATGCCATGGTGAAAAAAATAAATGGTGGTCACTTCTGACCTTGATAAGGAAAAGCATAATGGCTACGTCCATAAGCTGAACACTCCCAAACTCTTCATTTCCAATGGCTAGTACCAGCATTAGGTGTTGGAAGATCATGACAGCATAACAAATGAAAGAAAAGCAATCGGGAGCCGAATGCTAATCGCCCGCCAGAGTATGCTGTTGGCCAAGTCCAAGATTTAGGCCGTATGTTGATGCCCTGAAGGTTCCATGTTGATAGCTCAAGCCGCTCATAAGATATAATGGTGCTAAAGGCAGGCAATGTAAAACTAGTTGACCTATGGCAGCCATTTTGGTGACTCTGACCTTGACCCCAAGTACCCATTTCTGAACTCGGCCAATATTTTGACCATATCATGATACTCTGAAGGTTTTTGTTGATAGCTCAAGCTTTTCATGAGATATAATGGGAAAACACACACACACACACACACACACACACACACACACACACACACACACACACACACACACACACACACACACACAAAGTGGCTGGGAAAAACATTATTGCTCCGCCTTGTTAAGGCAGGCGATAATATGGTCAATACCATCGAACAAGAAGAATAAACGCATAACAAAGGGTAAAGTATATACTAACATATACATGTATGCATGAAAACATAATAAACTAAACAGACCCATACAGCCATCTATCATTCAAGTCCACATAAAGTGTCAAGAACATACCATAAAAAAAACACACACACACATTTACAGTTAAAGTAGCGCTTGAGAATTAAAGTTGAACAAGGATGCCTGCTTCCCATCCAAACAAGAAAGTGACTGTATCCATCATACATACCTTCTCTCCAATAACTGAGAAGAGAAGGTAAGACTCAGTTCCCGTCTAATCCAGGAGAGGTATCAACAGCAAGAATCCCCTAGGTTAGGACACTCAAAAAAGAGGTGCCACAGATTCAATGAGAATAGTCAGTCTTCATAATAAGGAAGGGGGGGGGGGTCTTTCTTCCTCAAGACAGGATGCATCAGATATGTAGACACATCATGGCAACTTGCCCGTGATGGGGCATGCCTGTCCAGTCCCAAGGGCTACCTCCCACACTTCCCTGACAAAAACATTAATCAAAGGAAGATACTCCCTGTAGTGAAGAGGTCTGATAGTGGCAGTAAGTCTAGCTGTTGTTCTTGCTGATTCATCTGCTCATTCATTTCCCTGCAGTTCAAAATGGGTTGGCACACAACAAAATGAAATGGTCTGGCCATGGCAGCCGTGGAAGAGAAAGTTTTCTCAAATTTCCCATGCCATTGGGTGTGGAAAATTAAAATGCTCCAGGGCACAGAAGATTACCCTAAAGTAGTATAATAATTGCCTCTTAGGTAAGTGTTTCCTGAAGAACCATCAAAATTACAGACAGCTCTGCAGAAAAAACTGAGACTGAGGCAAGTAAGGTGCCACTCTGGCTAAAATAAGGAAAGATGACACCAAATTCAATGTCAGTCATCAGACTTTGAGTCATTGGTAAAAACTGCTACAGACCCCCTAACGAGGCAGGACAGGCCATAATACAGTATCCATAACGCCGCATCTGATACTACAGCCTTAGAGGTCATAACATGGCAGTAAAATCTGATCTCTGGTATCACTCAAGGTGGAATAACAAATGTGCAAATGCCCCAAACTGGAGTAAATAAGAGTCCTAGGTCAGTCAAAACTTCTTTGCCCTATGACTAAAGAGGCGAGAAAATCGAGCATGAAGGTCATAAAATGGCCAGAACTAAAAATGCTTTCATGTGTTAGAGTCTTACGAATCCTCACCACTTTGAACCAGTACCTAGCCATAATTCCAGCTCAATTGCCACTGCAGCCACAAGCATGCTTGGGACAGGTGAGGTGAGAAACTTTCCAATACCCAAACAAAGGCCTTTCTAATGACCAGAGTTCAAGTTGCATACCGAGCAGGGATAGCTGAGGAATACACCTCCTTTCCATATTCCAGCCCGGACAATACCAAAGCCCAATGGAGCAGAAAGATGTTATGTCTTTCAGCACCCCATGTAGTGTGAGACAGAACTTTTATAAGGTTCAAAATCTTTTGGCATGAAACTTTACCTACTTCAGATCTGGGACCCAAGTGAGATTGTGATCAAAGACAAAGTCTTAAAACCCAAACTTCTCCTTAAACGGATTCCTTTGGACATTTAACCCTTCAGCTTCATTTTTTTTTTTTTTTACCCACATCGGTGGTGTGCCAGACATAGGAAAAATAGGGTGTTTTCAAGCACTTTTTTTTACCCACTTTTACATAACCCTACATACTTAAATTTTGGTCAGTCTCTTCAATAACCTTTGAAATAAAGTGAGGGTCCATAGGTTGTCGACGGCTGTAGAGAGAGCACCTTGAAAAGGTGTTTCGTATGACTGGAGAACAAGAGTCATCCTGGTGGATGGCAGGCAGTGGTGTGTTTCATCCCCATCCCACACTGCCACAGACTCCAACAGCAGTAATTCAGTATAGGAAGGACGTTGCCCAGTGAATTGTTCTTCTTCTGGTCAGCCTTTCTGCGTGCAGCTACGAGGTCAGCTCAGGCGTAGTAAATAAACACTGGGATAGGTAACTTCTGGTCCTATTCCGTTTGTCCCCCTACGGAGTACTTGACCAGTTCTTGTCCCAAGGTCCAGTTGAATTTCTCCACCATCCCATCTGACTGTGGCCTTACTGGGGTCGTCCTGGTCTTCTTGATCCCCAGTAACTTGTGGCACTCACGGAACATAGCAGACTCAAAGTTTCTACTCTGGTTAGAATGTAACTCTTGTGGCATCTAGAAACGACAGAAGAATCGATCAACCAACACCTGAACAACAGTTGCAGCCCCTTGATCGGGGATGGCATAGGCTTCTGGCCACTATGTGAAGTAGTCCATGGTGGCATAAGCAGACCTCCAGAACCAATCATGTTTACAGCGACTCTGCTCTCTCTATTCCCATTCATCAGGCTTTCAAAATATCTGTTCCATCTGGTGCTTACTTCATCCCCATGGGTTAAAAATCTGCCACTTGCATTCTTCACACTTTCACATTTCTTTCCGCATTCACTTGTACATTTCCGCACCTCTTTCCAGAATAACTTCCTATTTTCAGAGTACAGTAATTTGCATTTATTTTTCTTCCTAGATCATTACCTCCTTTTTCCTCTTCACTTGCCTCTTTACGTGCATCTTGCTCTTAATATAGTCAGTTCCAATTACAACTGAACCCCTGTCCTGTAACCACGGTAGCCACTTCTTCCTCTTTTCCTCCACTGCTCTCTTAACCTCTTCATCCCACCATGCCGTATCTTTCTTCTTTGTTGTTACTCTTGCCACACCACACACAACGTTAGCATTCCTAACTATACAATCCCTATATGCATTCCACAGGCTATCCAGATCCATTTCATTCCAATTCTCTGATTCTAAATCCTCCCCTACTTTGGTCCTGTAATCATCTGCCATTTCTTTGATATGAAGTTTCTCGACCCTCAGTCTTTCTCCCTGACTGCTCCTCTCTCTCCTAATCCACCTCACTCCTGTCAGCTTGATCTTGCACACCACAATCACATGACCTGACAGACCTCCACATCGTCACCTCTCATGGCCCTCGTATCAGCCACCATTCCCAGCATCGACCTATCTACGAGCACATAATCAACCAGGCTCCTTTCAACACATTCCCTGTTCCCTCTATACTATGTACATTTATGTGCATCTTTGTGTCTGAAATACGAGTTACTAAAGTGCAACCTTCTTTCATGACACATATCCTTCGGTCACTTCCCATTATCATTTTCTCCTGGGACTCCATTACAACCCATTATGTCATACTCAGAACCAGTGCCTATTCTTCCATTCATATCGCCCGTTACGATCACACTGTATCTCCTGGGCATTTCTCCTACTTCTTCATCAAGCTCATCTCAAAACCTGTCACTCTCTCTCTCTCTCTCTCTCACCCCTGTCATCACACGGTGCATACGCTACAAACTCTCCCACTTTCACCTTCTCAAACTTGCACTTGACATACATACATTTCGACCTGACACATAATCTCATTCCACTCTGCCACACGTCATTCATCAACAAAGCAACTCCTGCCTTGCATCTTCCATCAGGAGGTTAATCTTAGCTTAATTTTGAGTAACAAATATCATATTTATCTTAGTCCAGTTCTGAACCGCCAGAGTTAAAATTAATGGTGAATTGATATGTGAATTGGTCTCCCTCATAATAAACCCATGAGGGCATCAGTAATCGTTGCTTCGTAACAGGTGAGAATCAGAACTACATTGATAAGGTAAAATTCGTCCATAAGGTCATCAGTTACTATAGCTCAGCTAAGGTTAACAGTTGAACCCATGTGGATATAGCATATATTACTCATAAACAGGCCAAGAGTAATCTTCAACAGACTGTCTCATATTTTCCGGGCACCATGGATGGAGGTAAGTAGTGATGTATCGGATGTCATATGCAGATTTCAAACTTGGCTCATATTTCGGATGAGGATGCAGATGTTCATTTTAAACACTCATACTTTACGGATGCTGATATTTATTTTTCACATCCTCACGAATACGTATGCGGATGTGGATGTGAATGTGGATGCTATTTCTTAAATTAATAAGTATTTGAAAATTTATCACTTTAAACTAATAGTACCTGACTAAATCATCTGTGCTTACGCAACAGTATAACAAATGACTTGCCGTTTGGCTGCGTCCTGTCAACTTATTTATTTTTTCCTTTGGTAAGACGAGTTTTCGCCACACAGGCGGGTAAGAGATGCATGTTACTTGAATGCGGGACGGGGACTCAACTCGTCATGCATCCCACCGACCACAAACCTCAACCTCTACCTTTGATATATAGTCAAAGATAATATAAGCTTAACTGCGTCTGCACATTTAATGCTTGTAGTTTAGGGGTGGAAAATTATTTATCAAAAATAATAGTTTGTGCGCATTCCCTCCCAGCATCCGAGTACGTTCATGGTTATAGAGAAGATCATCACCACTAAATAACAATTGCTCACTGGGAGAGATGGGATCTAGCCGTTCAGGAGCCTACACTAAGAATTCTCATCATGGTCGGGTTGGTGGTTCATTAGGGCTGGAACACCCGGTAAGAAAAATGATCTCTCTCGTACTTACAGTAGTCGTGTCCATGAAGTGCCACCGGCCTCCTGTTATGTAACGTGCATGTTCATTTCGATGCCAGCGTTCATTCTCGTGAATTTCCTCGTAAAATTTTCTGTTATTAGTCTGTTCACGTTTTTTAAATTTTCATGCCATATATACTTGTTCACACACACACACACACACACACACACACACACACACACACACACACACACACACACACACACACAATAAAATTACGGTAAACTTGTGTACATGCTTTATAATACGTGGTGGTAGGCCTTGTGTGGCAACTGCCTTCGTGACCACAGCACAGGCACTAACTGGCAGTGACTTCCCAGTTACCAAATTTGGATCCTCTAAAACATACGAAATGCCAACCAGTCCAGGGGTTCCATGCCCAAGGGTCTTGACTTGTTGGAAAGAGAGAGAGAGAGAGAGAGAGAGAGAGAGAGAGACCCGATTATAACGATACTGTTTTAGTTTCAGTAGCAAAAACTGTGCAACAGCATAATATCATACATCCACAAACATCCGGCACATCCTCATACCGGAACTGCGGATGCATAAATGGATGACTCATGTGCGGATGTGGTTGTTGGTGCGGATGCTGACCACTGAAGCTGCAGATGTGGAAGCGGATTTCTGTTTTAATGCTGATGCTTTGCGGATGCGGGTGCAGACGCCACATGCATTTCTCGGACACACAAACGGCAGTATCGTCCCATTCAATTGCTCCTTACCATTTTCTTTGCATATGATACGTTAATATTCACAAATGTGGTATTTGTGTAAGTTGCCTTCGTAATAAAGAGAAATAATAAGGGCAGTGCTGAGTAGTAATAGGTAAAATATATTGCTGCTGAAGAGGTGCTAGAATGCCTGGTTGGCTTTTGAGACTGCGCAACAGCTATTCCCTACCGACTTATTCTGCACATTAGTTTTCTCTTGTACGTTATTGATGCAGTCTATATGGGTATATGGAGGATAATAACATACAAGGCAATGATGGATGCAGTGTGCAAAATAGGTTTATAAGGAAGAGGTGACACGAACCTCCTATACTGTTTGGAATACGCATCCCAAGCTGACAAGATTATCTGTCTGTGTGACGTTAGGCATGAGATAGGCAGCATGCCCCTCCCATTTTCTCTCATCGCCGTTATTCTTATCATCACCGTAGCCTGATAACACGTGTCAGTTGCCTGCCTGAAGTGGCTGATGCAAGACCAACCCAACGACACGGCATTTTGTTGTAACAGTCTTCCTCTAATGAGAAAAGAGAAAAGTTTGAATTTATGCACAATTACCGCACGAGAGTTGATTTAACACTCCATTCTTTCCCCCTACCATAAAAAGGGAAAAAGAGGATACCGGAAAAAACCGTGCATATATGGCTATCAACTGTACTTTGGTGTTTGAGACAGACAATGAATTATCTTTATATCTTAGTCTTGCCCTGAAATACGACCCGTTTATATCGTTGTACACTTGCAGGTGCGCGCTTGAGCTGCTGATTGAACAGGGATAAGGAACAACCAGCCTGAGTGGAATAGAAAACTTAAAAATGCATCTTATTTCTGCTGACAAAACCAAACAAACGGAAATGTGAAATATAAGTGAATCATTTTATCTTGAACTGTGAAGTTGCAGCATAAAAGAAAATAAGTGTATATCAAACTCTTTAATTGTGCAGTGCAAATTAATCTGTTTATCTGATATTGCAGAATGAATTTATCTCCTTTCTTCTGGCTTAACTATTGAAACCTACAAAAAGATGAATATTTTTTAATTTGACGCAGTAGCTACAGCGTAATAAATTTCACCTGATGTAATCTCTCGACTGTGTAGGTGCACGCGTCGTATTTTAATTGATAAAGTTATTAAACCGATGGAGTGAATCTGTTTAAATTCAACTGTCATAACAGTCTGAACCATAAAGTGACTGTTTCTCTTCAGATGTGCCATACAATTGAATCTGCATAGTTAAATACTCCAAATAGAAAGTGAACCTGTCTATGTTTATTACTCAAACAAAATCGTTCGAACTGGAAACTGAAGCTATCTCATCCTGTCTGACTTACACCTCTCCAACGTGGAAGTGACATTGTCACGTTTCACAAGACATACAGCGAAAATAAATCCATAAGGCATTTCATCTGCCGCTTTAGTCTCTGAAATGGTGCAGTGGCAACTACATCATTGAACTGTGACATTCCACCCATCGTTCTTAGGTCGTTCCTTGGCTGCTGAAAGATGGCAAGGCTTAGATTACGGTGAGCTGACTCCATGGGCGTCTATTATCAAACCTAAGTGCACGAAGGTGTAAGCAAGCCGGTAATTATTGGCTGTCATTTATGAAACACCTGTAATTGTTAGATGTGACCTAACTGCATCCCTTGCTATAAAATATAATAAACAGTGATGCAGAAAAGTCAACCATGTTCAACCGTCATCACATGCATCAGAAAAATAATAGGGGTTTGTCCACACCTTGGTGCTCTCAGTTTTAATAATAAGACCCTTACTTCCTGTTTGGTGACCAGGTGTGTATTTCGTTTGTGTTGCCGGTAGACGATTATGTGCACCTTCCTTGTAAACCTCTATAGTGAAAAATTATGAATTAATTTCCATAAAATCTTTTAGCTTATGGTGTTTGTATTTTATTCATGCCACGGCCAGAGGATTCAGTACGACTTAGCAGTCTGTTCGTAATTAAACAGGGTTGTTGTAGTTTTAGCACCAGGTTTATCTGAATGTGAACCCAGTGGATTGCTGGCTGAGGTTGCATTTCTGTAGTCTATCATCCACCTTCTGGGGGATAGGGAGGAAGCTGAGGGACATATCTGGGCACCAGAGTAACACAGTGATATCGGTGCCACAACGTGATGGTGTCCCTTTCATCACCTAGGAAACAGGGCTATAACCAATGTATAATGCAATAACAACCTGTGTATTTAATTCATTTTATTGTCAGGTGATTTTATTCAGCCTAAGAACTATTACTGGTTGTGAAAAATGTGTTAAAGACAATTCCCAGCAATCCCTTCATTATGGTGCTCCAGATTATTTTCTTTAGGTGAGGAGCGATTACTTGATGTGAAAAAAGGGCTGAAGACAAACTTAAATAGGCTAACCCACGAAGTATGCTACTGCATGATTCAGCTGAGATTTTATACATACATTTATTAATGTATCAGCTAATCCTCTGATGCCACTTGAGGAGCGTAGGAGCCCTGGGCTGGGCTATTCAGCCCTGATACTTTAGGCAAAGGTGAATAGTTCCTCTACCCTGAATAGCATGATGTGAGCATGTTATGTACAAGAAACCCCAACATCCATCGGATTAAAGCTATTTTGTGACACAACCCACTGGAGCGCCTTAACCCACTAGAACACCAAGCGTCCATTTGGTGATATGTTTACCACTCAGTGTAGTAAATGGTGAACAAAAAACTATTAGCACTGTCAGTCAGTCCAGAGTCACTTTTACATTGCGTGTCACCTTAGGCAATACTTCCTTTATCCCCTTGAGAGATAGTACGTTGTCGTTGTCAAAGGGTTAATCCACTTTAGCACAGTGATATATTTTCTATTTACCCCTTCAGAACGATGACGGTTTCTTAGCCTAATTCTTAGTACCATCAAACAATTATGTTTACTTTAGGAAAGCCACCAAGTAGTAAAGAAGTTAATGAAGCCTTTGTGTAATTGTCCAGTTTAGAAAATCTATCCTAAGAATTTGAACTGGAAGGTTTATATTTACTCTTCAATAACCCATTCACAAAAGTGGGTCTCTTTGGAACTGAATAAAATCTTAATTTAGAAAAAAAAAAAAAACTAGTAAAGACTCTCATTATGGAAGGGATATTGAAGACCATATCTAACCCGATCAAGTTTTAAAAACCTCCAAATAATTCCATCTGTATGTAACATGAATTAGATTAATAGGTCTTCCTCACAGGAAAAGTGTTAACACATTAATCTCGATGACTTATTCTTTCGGTGCTTCTTGATACCCATAGACGATGTCCTGCCTTACGAGACTCCCCGAAATGGAAGTTAGATATAGACTTTATTAACCCCTTCGCTGCTAGAAATCTCCCTTAAAATGAATGAAATTGTCTGGTGGTGGCATAGTTCAAATAAAAACTAAGTCACAGGACTGAAGGTTTAAGTTAATGAGAATATAGTCCCGGACTTAGATGCACAGAGATTTACGAACATTTCCCTAACGTAATTTTTTTTCCTTTTTTCAAAAGGAGGAGAGTTTTGCCGATTTCTAAAACAGTACATTCACAAATTTTTGAGACCGATACGTAAGATAAAATTTTTGCTTTATATATTTCTCCTGCATATCGTAAGCTGTTTGCTGCCAGACCCTCTGGGTTCTTGGCCAAAACAGGGCCGAAACATGTCCTAAAAGGGCCACTTGGTGACTGTGAAGTTATATAACTGATAATCACAACATGAATTTAAATGATACAAACTTAAGTTTCTTATGAATATAACACAATTTAGAATCTTATGACCTAAGAATTTTTTAGATGAACCCAATTATAAAGTCCTTAAAAGTCCATTGCATTATTCTGACGTACGAAAATTTTTATTAATGTCTTTAAATATACATAAAAATTCTTATATGAATCAGCGAATATGACGTCTCCGGGAATCATCCTAGCAGGGTCCTAGGAAGGCCCCTTCAACTGTTCTTGAGGCACTAGCCGGATTTCAAGTGACTGCTTTCAGATCGCACTTCAGTAAGTTAGTGATTTTATAACTCAGTGCCATATGCGTTTCTAGGGCTGCCTATGGGAGGATTTTACAACTAATTTAGACTAACTTAAAATAACCTGTCTAGGTACAGAAGCGAAAATTGCCTTATGCTTACGGAATTCAAAATGTAACAAATAATAATTCTAAGGGAACTAAGTTTGAATTGCTGGAGAAATAGACAGCAGAAAATATGACAAAACGATTAGACAAATACACTGCAATATAAAACTACTACGAAATCTATGAATGGCACTGCCATTGAAATTTCATGCAGAACTCAGCCATGTCTTTCGTTCTTTCAGTAAATCCAAAAGTTTAGTTACGTGAAGGAAATGTTCGTAGGTCTGTTTTGAATTTTGTCCATAAATGTAATCGTTCTATGTATACTCATATCAAACCCTGACCTGATTATGATTCCCTGTAAACTGAATATAGTCGTCTGGCGTAAATTATAACGGTATACTGTACTGGAGACATCCTTACTATGAAAGAAACAATGGTACCAACTGTAAAACTCAGGCTCCTATGCCTCTCTCAGCTGAATACAAGAGTCTGGCATTAAGTGGAATAAAACACAAGAGATGCCCTGTATGGGAAATACTGGTGATACCACTATCAACACTGAGACCCCCACGACTCACTACTAAAAAGAAAAAAAATCACATGCTAAAGGGAATATAAACTTCGGGATATCCTGACCAAGAATGTTAACAGTAATAACACTCAGGCCTTTGTGATTCACCTGTATAAAAGTGTCTGTCCTTCGCCAGAACAGAATAGATGAGATGTCTTAAGCATAAAGGCGGTTAAAGTGACGAAAACTGCGACCCCTCCATCTTGAATGCTGCCTTGTAATGAAAGGTTAACACAAGACTATGGTGCTAATCACGAAGAAGTGTTATAGGAAGTATGTAGGTCCGTGGTGTTATTTTATTCTCCTATTGAATAGAGTGGCAAGACATGATGTGTTAGTTTGCATTGGTGATTTTAATGCGATTGTTGGCAGTAGTAGGGATGGCTTTGAAGATTGTATGGGTAAGGAGGGTGTTGGTATAAGAAACGAAAATGGGGTGCGACTTGCAAGCTTTTGTTTGGAAAATAACCTTATAATTGGTGGAACTATCTTTGAGCATAGAAAAATACATAAGACTACTTGGATTTCACCATGTGGTAAATATTGTAATCAGATTGACCACATTGCAATTAGCAGAAGGCATAGGAGTTATTTGCAAGATGTTTGCGTAAGGAGGGAGGCAGATATAGGTAGTGATCATCAACTTGTTGTGTCAAAGATTAAAATAAAACATAAGAGAAACGTTAATGGTAATTGTACAGGAGGTAATAATTATGATTTTGATGAGCTGAGAAGTGATGAGAGCACGAGGGAAACGTTTCGGTGCGAATGTAGAAACAGGTTTCAAGTCCTGCAGACTTTGATGGTATCTGAAGACAATGATATTAATCAAATGTGGAGAGAGGTAAAAGAGGTTTTGTATGAGAGTGCTAAGGTTACTATTAAGAAAAAGGGAAAAGCGAGAAGGAAAAAGTGGATGTCAGATGAAACATGGAATGTAATTCAGAAAAGGAAAGAGGCTAAGTTAAGAATTGAAGAACAACATGTTGATGGCCAGGTAGTTGAAGTACTTAGAGCAAAGTATTGGAGTTTACATTCTGAAGTAAAAAGACTCGTTAGACGTGATAAGAGGAGACTATATGATGAAAAGGCGACAGACAGAAATTGAATTAAGTAAAAATGACGGTCAGAGCACAAGAGCAGCGTATCAGGCCATAAAGGAGTTAACTGGGACTGAAAAGAGAAGGAAGGGAATACCTGTACGAGATAGAAATGGTAATTTGATGACTAAAGATTTGGATATAAAAGGAAGATGGAAAGAGCACTTTGAATCTGTTCTAAATAGACCAATCCCAGCTGAAGAGGACATTTTGCCAGCCGAAAGAGATTTGCAGATAGAAACAGGTGATATAACTTTGAAAGAGGTAGCAAAATCTATAAATGAGTTAAAGAATTTTAAGGCTCCAGGTGAGGATGGAATATTCCCTGAAATGCTTAATGACGAGTTGATGAATGCGCTTTTGAAACTTTTTAATGTGGCTTGGGATAATGGTGGAATTCCAGAAGAGTGGAAAAATGGAGTGATTATAAAAATACCAAAAAAGGGAGATTTAAGTGTGTGTGGCAACTGGAGGGGGATAACTTTGACACCCGTAGTTGCAAAAGTCTTTTCCAAAATCATGTTGAACAGAATAGAGCCAGTAATTGATAAAATTTTAAGAGAAGAACAAGCGGGATTTAGAAAGGGTCGAGGTTGTAATGATCAGGTTTTTATTGTAAGGCATCTAATGCAACAAGCTAATGAGATGAAAATGCCACTTAACATGTGTTTTGTGGATTTTGAAAAGGCGTTTGATAGAGTTTCACGTGGAGCTATGTTGAAAATTATGAGATTCTATGGTATACCAGAAAAGTTTGTAAATATTAGAAGCCTGCATGAAGGTACTTTTTGTAAGGTAATGGTGGGTGGTTCTTTGAGTGATCCATTTCAAGTTAGGTCAGGAGTGATTCAAGGAGTTCTTTCGCCATTGTTGTTTGTTTTGGTTATGGATTATGTTATGAAAAAGGTTGTAAGGAGAACAGGTGCAGGAATTAACTGGAAAGAAAATAAGAAGCTGATGGATTTGGACTATGCTGATGATATTGTACTGATTTGCGGTAGTATTTACGAAATGGAGGGTGCTCGATTGTCTGGTGGAGGAATGAGAAAAAGTGGGATTGGTAATAAATTGTGGAAAGACTGAAATTATTAATATGAACGTGGAGAACCAAATCGATTGTGTAATTGGGAATAATGTGGTGAAGAATGTAGAAAACTTTAAATATCTGGGAACGATTGTATCATCTAATGGATCATTAAACAATGAAATTGAGGAGAGGATTAGACAGGCTTGGCGGGCTGTTGGAATGTTGAAATCTGTTTGGAATAATAATATGCTTTCGGTACATACTAAAGTGAAAATTTAGAAGTCCATGGTTAGACCAATTTTAATTTACGGGCATGAGTCATAGTACAGTACAATTGCAACAGATCAGAAAGTATTAGGATTTGAGAATAAAATACTGAGAAGGATTCTTGGGGTAAAGTGGCAAGACAGAGTTACAAATGAAAGAGTAAGGGATATTACGAGAGTGGAACCAGTTAATGAATATGTGAGACTGTCTCGCTGGAAGTGGCTGGGGCACATATACAGAAAAGAAGGTTGTTTAATACAGGATGTGCCAGAGTGGATTGCTAGAGGAAGAAGAGGTAGAGGTAGGCCGAGGGAAACCTGGTTGAGGACAATGAAAAAAGAAGCAGGAGCGGAGTGTTGGTGGGACCTGAAGGAGATGGCAAGAGACAAATATTGGTGGAAAGAGTTCATTGAGGCCCTATGCATCCCGTGGGGTGCCACAGGAAATGATTGATTGATTGATTGAAGTAATATGATATTAACACTATAATAATGTGTTAGTCACGAGGACGTGTTGTGGAATATTTTTCTTTCAACTGCACCTATGTTTTTTTAATAACGAATTTTAATGTTTCGATCGATTTTGAGACAATTTTGTGGCAGATGACTCCCACCCATATGTGAGTGTGAACTCAGATACGGAATAAAATCTATAGAATCTATGAAATACGTCGCCAAAAGTCAAATACGGTGTCATATCCAAATCGATCAAAATTGGTTACAAACCTACCCGTGTTGACCTTAACATGCCCTAATTAACTTATGATCGAACTAAACCTATCTTTGTTCTAACTGCGGGGGATTCGCCCCTTGATCTCCCCCCTGTCATTAACTAAACCAAACTTAACCTAACCTTGAAAGCCGCTCAAACCTTGAGAAGCAGCTTACCATAGGGAGAAGGTGTGGTTTCGACTTCTTTAGCAGCCTTGGCACTCGTGGGGATGGGAGCTATCGCAGGGCGAAGGTCGCGAGTCACTATTAGAGAAATTGCTTAAGGGACGATATTGAAGCCTAAATAAAGGCGCATATGCGACGGAGATGCCATGAGAAAGATCCCCCCACCCTAATTAGGGAATATAATGTCATGGAGCACATTGAAATACCCATAACAGAAGGTCGTAGGTGCAACGTAGGAAAGATAAACCGTGCTATGCAAAGGATGTAGAACCGTGGTATTGTTTTCTTATTTTATTGAACTTCAGGAAGGAAATTTACCTCCAAATTGTCACTTAAATATTCCAGCTAACACTGGACGACTGTATTCAGCTGAGAGTGAGCCATATCAACTACGTGTACTTTCTACATTAACTCACCATCAAAACGACTAAAATTTTCTTCTATCTAACGTCCTGACGATTTTATTCAGCCGAGCGTGTCCCAGGAACCTGAGACAGTTCATAGTGTTAGCATTAACTCTCAGCTAACGCCAGATGATTTAATCCAGCGAAGTGTGTCCTAGGAACTTGAAACTGTTCATAGGGAAACTCATTTGTTTTTATGTTTACACTAACGACAGACGAAGATATTAAGCTGAAACTGAATCATGAAAGCCTGAGAGTGTTAAAACAGCCTCCATTAGTCCTGTCAGCATCGAGGCAATCTGGCGTTTCTATTTAACTGTGTGAGTCATAGGGTCCAATAGGGTTAACGTGAATGAACTCCCCGGCAACTTTTCTACATGACTGGTGATAGTGGAGGCGACACTCAATGCTTATCGATGAAGATTAGGAAGATAAACTTATATTTGTACCAGGTCTTACACACCACACACACACACACACACACACACACACACACACACACACACACACACACACACACACACACACACACACACACACACACACACACACACAAAATGTATCTATCTATCTAACTACATCTATCTATCTATCTGTATACTGTATATACACATCCACACAAACTTACATATATACCGGTACATATACACATACGCATACATACGGTACACACATATATACATGTTTGCACACACACACACACACACACACACACATACAAGCATAACTAGCATATGCACACAGTTATACACATTCATTTTGGATACAGGTACATACATGAAAGCATTAACACATTTTTAAAAAATAACAGAACAGAGGAAGGAAAAGCAATTAAATAAATAAAAAAATCATATACCAGATTACTGGCGTATCCATTCGCAAAATATCTGTAACAGTTGGAGTTGAACAGCTGCTGGTTGATGTTTGAGG
Organism: Coenobita brevimanus; assembly: GCF_032717465.1. NCBI lineage: Eukaryota > Metazoa > Arthropoda > Malacostraca > Decapoda > Coenobitidae > Coenobita > Coenobita brevimanus. Next base: position 5,669,305 of record NC_137009.1, read on the forward strand.
GGGAAGCAACTCCGGGAAAGCGAGTTCCATAGAGATGCAAAGCGGGAAATAAAAGAATTCCGATAGGCAGAAGTTCTGCTATATGGCTGTGTGACATTACCGCCATGGGCGCTACCAGATGCCCGTGTAGCACGAGGGAGGGCATGGAGAGGTGACACAATGGACGCAACTTCATCTTAGCATTTCCATAACAATATCTGTAGAACAGTGCAAGGGAAGCAATATTCCTTTTTTACTTGTAGGGGTGGTAGTTTATTTATAATAGCAGGGTTATCAACATTCCAACAGCTTTATTCTGAATTTTGTCTAGCTGAGTTAGAGCAACCTCTCCACATCCATTACACAAGGGTGAGCAATATTCAAGCTGAGAGTGTACATGAGTCTCATAAATTATAGCTAACTGCCTGCCAGTGACGAAGTTACGGACTCTGTACAATAATCTAAGTTTTCTTGAGGCGGTTTTAGCAAGTGATCTGACATGAGAGGTCCAGCTGAGAGCATTGTTAAGTGAGACACCGGGAATTTCAATACTTTTGGGGCTGAGAATATTAGTAGCATTGAAGGGAATATACAAATCTCGCAGTATCTGTCTATTGGTAAATTGTATATTTTTGGTTTTACAATCATTAAATGAGACAAGGTTCTTTTGTCTCCATTCACTGATCTAAGATAAGTCTTGATTTATGAAGATGGCCGCACTGAGCTGAGAGTTAGAAATTTTAAACTTTTTAAATGGGTGTTTCAGTGCGAATGATCTGTGAAGTGTTGAGTAATCTGCATATCAATGGATGGGGCTGTGGGTGACAGATAAGAGATCATTGATATGAACTAGAAATTGGGTTGGTGCCTTGTGGCGAGCCAGCATTAACTGAGTGGAAATTGGAATATATATCATCTGCTTTTACTCTTATATTCCTGTTCCTGAGATATGAGGAAAACAGGGGAACAAAAGATGTTAGTCCATAACAAGGGAGTTTGGATAGCAGGGAACGGTGCCACACTCTGTCGAAAGCTTTAGAAATATCAAAGGTTACTGCATGAGTTTCTCCATGTTGGTCAATTGACTGATGGATGGGTTGAGTCAGGAGACTGAGTATGTCAAAGATGAATCTTTTGTGGCAAAAATCATATTGTCTATCACTAATTAAGTTGTTGGATTCAAGGAGTTTAACTATGTGCTTATTAATTACAATTTCAAAAATTTTACCAAGAGAAGATATGATAGCTTTTGGTCTGTAATCAAAGGGGTCAGAAGAACTTCCTTTCTTTCGAACTGGGTGGATATTGGCTTCTTTCTATGAATTAGGGAATGAAGAAGCACGTATGCATAATCTGAATAATTTAGCTAAAACAGAAGCAAGTCCTGGGAAACACTTTTTCAAAACAATTGGAGGAATTCCATCTTGGCCTGGAGCTTTGTTGGTTAGTAAATTGTCTTGGATGAATTTTACATATCTAGTCTGTATTTAAGTTTCGGGAGAATCAAGTTCAAGTACTGGGACGTTCTGGCAGAATTCTACTGTAGAATTTCGGGCAAATGTACTGGCAAAGACATTCGTTTTCCCATGCGGGTCATTTGTAATGTTACAATATGAAGATTTTAGTGGGGGAATGGATGGTGACTTGTTAAAGTTATCACTGAAAGAATTGAGAGTTGACCAGAATATTCTATTGTCATTGGGTTTGTTAAGTAGTTTTGATGCTTGATTTTGAAGAAAGTTTGATTTAGCAAGATGTATTACATCTTTTGCATGGTTTCTAGCAATTTGAAATTAGAGTGAGTCAGATTTTTTTTAAATTTTATTTTAAGTAAGAGTTATATGCTAATGACTTTTGGGCCGTCGCTCTGGCACAGTTGCCATAAGACCACTTTGGGGAGTTCGATCTTTTAGTGAACTGTTGACTTGGTATGAAAAAATCCATAACAGCTACATTAGTATTAAGTCATTAATGTGGGACTGGGCAGAATTAACATCAGCAGAGTAGAAAGACTGCCATGGAATGTCAGTAAGATAATTTCTTAATCCATCCCAGTCTGCCCCGTTCGAGTGCCATCGGGTCACCTTCAGAACGGAGAGGTTTGAGGGGGCTAGCTAATTAGGCTTTGATGAGATTGTGGTTAGAGGTTCCAAGTGGTGACGGTATTTCTATCCTGTATTGATGTGGGTTATTTGTCAGGAATAGATCGAAGAGATGGGCATTATGGTCAGGTTTATCTGGTATTCTGGTTGGTTGCTTTACCAACTGCGTGAGAGTTTACGATTCTGCAAACAGCTCGCACTTTAGGCCAGCATTGTCAGTCCTAGCTGAATGCAATAACCATTCAATATGATGTATGTTAGAATCACTGAATTTTTGTGCTAAGGGCAAGGTTAAGGTTACTCGACTGCATGGATATGCATTCATTCACACACACACACACACACACACACACACACACACACACACACACACACAATCGTTCATACCTCAACAGAGAAATAGATAGACATAGATGTATATATACATAATGATACAGATATATCCAGATACTTATATAAATATACGGAATGCAATTTAAACACTAATTTAAATTTTATCTTCTGCTAATAGCAGTATACAGGTAATGGTGTACGAGACAAGCTCTTATTATTTACACGTTTTTATACAGTTATCCTTCTCTATCTTCATTCCTAGGTCAACCCCCCCATCCTTGTTGCCATATCGACCAAATTTCCCACTTTCACTTATGGACCGTTGTCCCTCACTGACCTATTTTCCCACATAAATTAACTTTTCTGCATGTACTTCTTTTCATCGTGGTCTGTTTTTCTTATGTGCCTATATTCCCCATGAACCAGTTTTATACGTGTACTCGTTTCTACTATGAACCAATTTTCTGCCATGGTTCAATTTTCCTCCAAAACTCTAGTTCCATCCATGGATCTATTATCCCCTTGGACCTATTATCAATATGGGACTATATTAACTAGGAAAAAAAATAATCTAAAATTATAATTAAGAAGTAGGAATGGCAAAAGTCCATATAAGAGATGGAAAAAGCACAGAAACAAGACAGCATTCAGGATGGGAGGAGATTTGGAGGCCCATACCAATTACCACTTTCCACCAGCTACAAGTTTGTGGCTAGATTTTTCTAGCTTATTATCTTTTTATGGATGTATAATTATGCATGAAGCAATTGTTAGATTTGGATTGTTACATGCATAGCATACTGAAACACTAACACGGGGGTCAAAAGAAATGTTTTCGTCAGTTCTTAAACTGTAGGTGGGCTATAGCTGACCAATATTGCACAAAATGGTGTACATATGGGTGACTGCAATGTGATTTTCAGGCTGTAACTTTGAATTGTTGCCTGATTGCTTTCCTAAATATGAAATGAAACATCCACACTTGACAAGAGGTGTTTTGGTATATAGCACGCTTGCATACACCTTTCTGTTTTGGAGTTATGACTGATGACGATGAAAGAAAGACAGAACAAACAAAATCAATATTTTCGCCGTTAGATTTTGCGACTCCTAAGGTTAGTGAGACTTTACGAGTAGTTGTGCAAATAGCGATTTTCTATTAGTTCATAAGCATATAATAGGGGTTTGTGACAAGTTTTGCACAAATGCTCCTATATCCTATAGTACAGGACGCCATTTTGAACGTGCACCATACCTACTAACGGAGTGCTACAACACCCTGTGATTTATTTTTATGCAAGGAAGAAGGAACCAAAGGCTGAGCCCGCAAACTTTCCTTCCAAGAAAAAAACTAAAACAAAAATAATACAAAAGAGAGCCAAACTTAAGATCCATTCATTTCGAGATGCCTGGACACACTGCATTTAAAAGACTGGAGATCATAGGAAGTAGGAAATACAGATAGAGGGAGACAGTTCCTGAGTTGACCTGTTGCATAAATGAAGGAAAGGGAGTAATGGTTAATTCTTGCATTAGAGAGCTGGATAGAAAAGGGATCAGAGTTTGTTGCTAGACGGGTGCTATGCGCACGTTGCAGAGGTGAAGGAATGCAAGCAAACGGTTCAGAGGAGCGGTGACCATTGAAGTAGCGACAGAAAGGAGATAAAGAGGCAACAGTGTGGCGAAGTGACAAAGGTAGAAGGGAGCCAGTAAGAGGAGGAGAGTTGATGAGATGAGTAGCCTTTGACTCCACCCTATTGAGAAGAGCTGTATGTGGCGAGCCTCCCCACACATGAAAGCTGTGCTCTAAACAGGGACAAATAAAACCCGTGTATAAAGTCAGCAACTGTCCAGGGGTAAAGAAGGCATGGTGTCGGCTTAGCACACGTAATCTCTTGGAAGCAGATTTTACAAGAGATGCAATATGATCTTTCCAAGATAAGTCCCGAGTGAATGAAACCCCAAGCATGTCCAAGGATGATGCAGGACTGAGCTGGATATTATTAAACATTAGTGGGTACTCCTGTGGAAGATTTTGATATGTTGATAGGTGTAAAAACTGAGTTTTTGATGCATTAAAATAACAAGATTATTTTTACCCCAGTCAGAGATACGAGCCAAGTCCGACATTGGGTATGCCATCTCCCCATCCCTTGTTTGTTGAAGTAACTGCTAAGATGGACTTTGCAGAAACCGAATGGAAAGGTGAAGGGTGGAATCCTTAGTGTACGAGTGGATAGGATTAGATGTACTGCTTAGAAGATCATTGAAGAATGTAAGGAAGAGAGTTGGTAATAGTACAGAGCCCTGAAGAACACCACTGTTGAGAGATCTAGGAGAAGAACGATGGCCGTCTACAACAGCAGCTATAGAACGACTAGAAGGGAAGCTATAGATGAAGGCACAGATAGAAGGATAAAAACAATAAGAGGGCAGTTTGGAAGTTTAAGATTTATGCCAGACTCGATTGAAAGCATTTGAGATGTTAAGTGCAATGGCAAAGCTTTCGACAATGAGGCAGTATTAGCAAATTTCCAATTGGACTGAAGTGTTGACAGGGTCCTTTGTTGTTTTTCATAGTGTTACATCCTCGTCCCACATTGTCACAGGCTCCAACAGCAGTAGTTCGGTATAGGAAGGAGGTTCCCCAGTGAGTTGTTCTTCCTATGGTCAGCCTTTTGGTGTACAACAACATGATCGGCTCAGGCGTGGTAAATAAACACTGGCTTCTTAAGTTCACTGTCTTTATTTTCCAGATAATGACAATTAATGCTTGCCAACTTCACTTCACTGTTTTCACAAGTACCAGAGCTATACATTCTTCACTAACTGCAGTTACACTTAATGCTTGCCATTAATGGTGACATGTAGAGGTGTTTGGTATGTTGGACGAGTACTGGGCCTTCGAAGCAGGCTGTGAAGGTGTGCCCAGAGTCGGACACATAAAAAAAAAAAAAAAAATGGAAGTTTGCTCTCATTCAGCCAGTGCCAAAGAAGGGTGACCATTCCCAACCCTCTAACTATCGTCCAATTGCTTTAACATCCTGTGTCTCAAAAGTTTTCGAGTCAATTCTTAACAGAAAAAATTTAAATATCTTTCCTATTACAACCTTCTTTCTGATCATCATTATGGGTTCCGTCAGGGACGCTCCACTAGCGATCTTCTCAACTACCTTTCAGACTCATGGTCGTCCTCCTCTCGGGTCTTTGGCGAAAGCTTTGTCATTGCACTTGATATCTCAAAGGCTTTTGATCAAGTCTAGCATAAATCTGCCCTCTTACAGTTTCTGTCCTTCTGTCTGTACCTTCATCTATAGCTTCCTTTCTTTTTGTTCTATAGTTGCTGTTGTAGACGGTCATCGTCCTTCTCCTAGATCAATCATCAGTGGTGTTTCTCAGGGCTCTGTCCTATCACCAACTCTCTTTCTATTATTCATCAATGATCTCATAAGCTGTACATCTAATCCTATCCACTTGTACTCTGATGATTCCACCCCTCACCTTTCCATTCGGTTTCTGCAACATCCATCTCAGCAGTTACTTCAACATACAAGGGATGAGGCTATGGCACACCTAATGTCTGACTTGGCTCGTATCTCTGACTGAGGTAAAAATATTCTCGTTGATTTTAATGCATCAAAGACTCAGCTTTTACACCTATCAGTTCATCAAAATCTTCCACAGGAGTACCCACTAATGTTTAATAATATCCAGCTCAATCCTGCGTCATCCTTGAACATGCTTGGGGTTTCATTCACTCGGGACTTATCTTGTAAAGATCATATTGCATCTCTTTTAAAATCTGCTTCCAAGATATTAGGTGTGCTAAGCCAACTGTGTGCTTTCTGTACCCCTGCACAGCTGTTGACTTTATACACGGGTTTCATCCACCGCTATTTAGAGTACAACTCTCAGGTGCGGGGAGGCTCCCCAAATACGGCTCTTCTCAATAGGGTGGAGTCAAAGGCTTTTCGTCTCATTAACTCTCCCCTTCTTACTGTCTCCCTTCAACCTCTGTCTCTTTGCCGCAGTGTTGCATCTTTATCTCTTTTCTATTGCTACTTCAATGGTCACTGTTCCTCTGAACTGTCTGCATGCATTCCTCCACTTCAACGACGGGCGCGTAGCACCCGTCTAGCAACAAACTCTCACCCCTTTTCTGTCCAACTCTCTAATGCAAGAGTTAACCGTTACTCCCAGTCCTTCATTTATGCAACAGGTCAACTCTGGAACTGTCTCCCTATGTCTGTATTTCCTGCTTTCTATGATCTCCAGTCTTTCAAACGCAATGTGTCCAGGCATCTCGAAATTATCGGATCTTGAATCTGGCTCTCTCTTGTATATTCTTTTTCTCTTGGAAGGAACAGTTTTGCATGCTTGTTGCCTTTGGTTCCTTCTTCCTCACATAAAAAAAACTGGCAACTCTAACGCATATCTGAACTACAAGAATCATCGGGAATACTCCAGCACTACTTAACCCGCCCCGCCCCGACGTTTTCTGGGCAGTGCTATGCCCCAGTCCCGACATTTTTGGACCTTTTTTTTTTTTTGGCTCAAACATCCGCTTTTGGTTAGAAACATCGAAAATTCATAGAGAAATCGCTCACCTGAGGTTTAAAATACTCGATCTAGGTAAGAGTACTTCCTTACCTGACTGGGTTTTCTAACAGGCTGGCACCAAAGAAAACGAGTTCTATGGGAGGGTAACTATTGTATCCACTCATAAACAGTATTTATTTATTTACTTGGTACGAATTTATATGTAGTACAAGAGTATATTGGTTTAAAACAGCAATATAGGCATTATAAGCATTGTTTCACTCACTAACTCATCACCATTCATGACCTTTTTTTTCCCACATTACCTGATCATCATTTCTGACTGTTTCTTCCTCTAATGCTATGTAAACTTTGTCCTCCACATTGTCATCGATTGGGGAATCACTCTGGCCCTGAATGTCTTTATTGGCCCGGTCACTGTTAACAGGTGAATTGCCGAGTCAATGGCGTGCAGGGGGGGGGGAGAGGTTATGCGGTGTAAGGCATTGTCCCTGCTTGGCATCTTGTAGAGGAATAGAGGAAGGTGTCCCGTGTATACGTGCCAAAAATCACTCGTGAAATCACTTGTGAAAATTGAAAATTGTGCAAATTAGGGACCTTGCAATGTTGCCACGTTAATTCACGTCGCCGGGACATGAGTGCACATCATGTGCGGACATTAATTCACGTCGCCAGGACGGCGTGGGTTAACTAGCAAATCCCACTTCTCAACACTACCCCCTCCCTAATCCTTTTGGCATCCTGATAAAATTACACAATATATACGAACATGATCATTATTCCAAACTAAACTTATATTCATGCACAAAGTAATTCTTCAATTTATTAGGTCCCCTATGCCACTTCCAATGATATCCTGGCTCCTTCACACAGTCTACTCCTCTTGGAATGTCTTGGTCCTTTTCCTTATGCACTTCTTCTCTTGGGAAACTGTCACCATCATCTTGCACTTCAGCTCCTTGGTTCTCCTGAAGATGTTTGCATAGCTGGTGGTGTCTGTAGGCAGCTCTTTACCAGGTGGTCTTCCCATTAACAAGTCAACAGGTAAACGTAACTTGCAGCCAAGCATCAGTTTTGCATGGCTGTAGCTGGTAGACTCATGCAATGCCAACTGATACGCATTCAACAAAGCTTGTAAATTTTTGTCCCATTCCGTTTGTCCCCCTGCACAGTACTTGGCCTGTTCTTGTCCCAGGGTCCAGTTGAATTACTCCACCATCCTATCTGACTGTGGCCTTACTGGGGTCATCCTGGTCTTCTTGATCCCCAGTAACTTGAAGCATTCACGGAACACAACATACTCGAAGTTTCTACCCTGGTCTGAATGTAGCTCTTATAGCAACCCCAAACGACAGAAAAACTGGTCAAGCAACATCTGACTAATAGTCACAGCCTGCTGATTGGGGATGGCCTAGGCTTCTGGCTACTTTGTGAAGTAGTCCATGGAGACATATTTACTGTATACCGGTTTCCTCTTTCAGTGAGTGGCACAGGTCCAGCAATGTCCACTGCGACTCTTTCCATCGGGGCATCCATTTGGTACACCTGGAGAGGGATGCATCCACGTTTCTTGGCTCCCTTTTTGGCACAACATACATCACAGGTCCGACACAAATCTTCAACATCTTAACTTATGCCAGTCCAGTAGAATGTCTCTTGCAGCCGACTTAGAGTTTTCTTCACTTTTAGGTGCCCATTTGTGATCTGGTTATGCAACTCATCTAAGATCCTAGACCTCATTTTCTTTGGGACCACCAATTGCCAATACTTGCTGAGGCCATAGGGTGTCTCCCACTGATGCTTCAGTAGTCTGTTGTTCAAACAAAGAAGGTCCCATTGAGTTCATTAGCTCTTAGTCGGAGGGCTGAATCTGGAAACCTCTTCCCAAGATGATTGCACTGTACTCTGCTTCAGCCACCCCATCACTGGTTGCAAATCTGAATCCTCCATCTGCATCCTCTTCAGGTTTTCTTCAGCTGACACTGGCCCTGTCATTGCAGTATGGCTGCATTTCTTCCTATGATCTTCCTTTTTACTAAAGTGCTGATGCTCTGGGTCACAAGGCCGATGGTTCAGGCTGTCAGCATTGCCATGTACCCGACCAAGATGGTGCTGAACCTCATAATTGTGCTGGTCTAGCTTGCCAAGCCAGCATGCCAGTTATCCTTCAGGATTCTTGAACCCATGGCATCCCGTCGACGTGAATTAACGTCCACACGTTTTGTCACTGCCAATCCCGTTGACGTACATTAACGCGAATCAATTGCAAGGTCCCTAATTTGCACAATTTTCAATTTTCACGAGTGTTTTTTGGTACGTATACACGGGACACCTTCCTCTACAAGATGCCAGGCAGAGACAATGCCTTACCCGGCATGACCTCCCCCCCCTGCACGCCATTGTCTCAGCAGTTCACCTGTTATCAGTGACCTGGCCAGTAAAGCCATGTCATGCCACGGTACAAAATTCAGGGCCAGAGTGATTCCCCAATCGATGACAATGTGGAGGACAAACTTTACATAGCATTAGAGAAAGAAACAGTCAGAAATGATGATCAGGTAATGTGGCAAAAAAAGGTCAGGTATGGTGATGAGTTAGTGAGTGAAACAATACTTATAATGCCTATATTACTGTTTGAAAACCAGTATACTCTCGTACTACATATAAATTCGTACCAAGTAAATAAATAAATACCGTTTATGAGTGGTGTGAAATAGTTACCCTCCCATAAAACTCGTTTTCTTTTGTGGCAGCCTGTTAGAAAACCCAGTAAGGTAAGGAGGTACTGCTACATGGATCGAGTATTTTAAACCTCAGGTGAGCGATTTCTCTATGAATTTTTGATGTTTCTCACCAAAAGCGGAGGTTTGAGCCAAGAAAATTTTTTTCCAAAAATGGTCGGGATTGGGGGGAGTCAGTGGTGGAAAAGTGGTCGGGATGGGGCGGGTTAACATCTTTAGCCATTTGAGTGCCACATGATTTGTCCTGATGATGAAACAGGACCCATATAAGTAGGGATGGAAGAAATAAAGGCTCTTCATCACTGACGAGAGTTCCTTATTGGTCACACAGTAGTTTAACTCCAGTGGGCTGAGCTTCTTGCTGCAATACTCCATCACTTACTCCTTGTCATCCTTATCCTGGTACAGGACTCCACCAATGCCATGGTCACTAGCAGCACAGTCCAAGAAAAACTGCTGACTCTGATCTGGGTATTGCAACACTGGAGAGCTTGCCAACGCCTGCTTGAGCTCAGTGAAGTCCTTCTGAGTCACCGCTCTCCACACAAACTTCTGCCTCTTCCCCAACAACTTATTCAGAGGTATAGCTATCATTGCAAAATCCTTGACATAATGATGGTAATGGGCAAACAGACCCAGGAAACTCTACAGCTCCGTCACACAAGTTGGTACCGGCCAGTTTTTCACAGCTGCCACCTTCTGTGGATTAGTATGGATGCCATCCCCCCCCCCCCATACAGTGTGTTCCAGGTATTTCACTTCCTCATGTAACAAGCAGCACTTCTTGGGGTTCAGCTTGAGGTGCGCTGCTCGGATCCAGTTGAGCACCTCTGACAGCCACTCCATTTCCTGGTCAAACATCTTTCCAGACACAGTTACATCATCCATATAGATGAGAGCTGTCTGCCAATGCAGGCCTTCCAGTTCACGATCCATGACACACTCAAAAGTAGCTGGGGCATTGCATAGACCTACACGATCCATGAGACATCAGAAGCAGTTGGGGCATTGCATAGACCAAATGGCAACACTTTAAACTACCATAAACCCCGCCCATATGAAGTGGCTCGTTTGTCCTTGTCCTTCACTACAACCCTGATCTGATGATATCCTGCCTTCATGTCTAGGGTGGAAAACCACTTGGCACCTGACAGAGCATCCAGCATGTCATCAGTCCTTGGCAAGGGATATGCATCCTTCACTCTCACTTCATTTGAGGTTTGAAAATCCACACAGCAACTTACCGAGCCATCCTTCTTCCTTGGCATAACCACTGCTGATGCCCAAGGACTGCTGGACTTTCTGTCACTCCCTGACATTGAAGATTCTCCATCACCTTCTCCATTTCTTGTCGTTGAGCTGGCGCCATCCTTTGCACTGGCTGTTTAATCGGGCGCTGATCCCCCCTGTCTGTACAATGCTCCACCAGATCAGTGCACCCCGGGTCTGGGTCAGCATCTGCCTCAGCTTCTGCACTTGTGAGTCATCCAGGCATTGCCAACTCCTTGAAAATAAATCTTGTCAGTGGTCTGGCAGATACCCATCTTCTTAGACTATGCTTCTTTTACAGGCCTTCCTCTGGTGCCATTCATGGTCCACTGCCTGGCATAGTCCCACAATTTCTCCCTCGTTGATCTGTGGCTCACAGGAGAAATTGGCCACCACAATTGGCACTTCATTTGCACCTGTTTCCACCAAAGTTCTCCACGCCATCACTCTGACCTTCATCTTGCACCGTACATCAGGGTCCACTACCTGTAGACAGCTGTCAAAAGAGCCACTCATCTTGCACTGGAGCAATAGTTCTGATTTTGAGGGTATCTCTCCAGTGTGAAGCGCCCTCATGTCGCCTCCTGAACTGGTACATCTCACTGCCATAAGGGAACTGACTTCCCTTGAAACTTCAGGTTCATGGAGAAGACCAGCTCACATCCCATGGACATTAGATGGTCCAGACTAAGAAGGCAAAGATCAATCTACATAGACTGGAAGGGTGGCCTCTTGCCCTGCCACTTCTATCCAGACACTGAAGGGTCCCCTCAGTTCTCTGCGGTGCCCAGTTATGGCACACAATTGTTCTGATGACTCAGGCAGATACAGATGACGTAACACATCAAGCCTCACGAAAGTCTGCACTGAAACTGAATCAATCATCAGGGAACACTTCTTTCTGTCTCTTCTTCTGTCTACTCACACATTGTCGATTGCAGTTACCGTACCTTGCATTTTTTCAGCAGTAGGGCTACTTGGTAAAAGCCAGCTGGCAGATGCCCTTTAACCCCTAAAGTACTATGCTCGACAATCGACGTTTTTCACAATTTTTTAAAAGGACGAGGAACATCGATCGTGCAACTTCCACAAGAAACTCACGGCAGCTTTCTCCACCACGGCTGTGACATATATGGGTTCTGACCAATCAGAACTAAATGTTGGACATGCGGGAGGGAGGATTCAGGCCCATACCGAAGCTGTGGGAGGTGTACCCCCACCTCCCTCGCATCATGTCCCTCTGCCCCACTATGTTGTTATTACCCTCCCTCCCTCTGCTCTTATCACAACCACCCACACCCTCCTCATGCATTCTCCACACCTCCGATGTGGATTCCTCCCATTCCCCCCCCCCCAGTCATCTGGGGGGAGGGTATTTCCTCCCTACCGTCCCTCCACGTCCCTGTGCAGTACTCCACTGGGGCCCTTCCTTTGTGTCTGGTGGTGGTCTCCTCCCATCCCTCCATCCCCACATACCCTCTCCTGGCCTTATCCCCCCTCCTGGCGTTTATTTCTTTCTAGCCTGGGCCGCGACGGGTAACTATTATCAACTTTGATGGGCCATAGCTCGGTAACTATTGGGTCTAGGAGGGTGGGGTTTGCGTTTTCAGGTGTGGAAATTCAAGCTCTATAAATCGAGCATAAAACTTTTAACGTTTGAGAAAGTAAAAAAATAGGCCTGTTTTTGCATCCTGGGGGTAGTTGAGGCTGGAGAATTGCGTACCAGAGAGGTTAACACCAGCCTCCTCTAGTTTTCCACTTTGTTTCTGGTCTTTGCAGCCTTTTTTATCCTCCTTTTTCTTCTTACTCTGAACTTCAGTGTCCCACCTCACTATATGTTCAACATCCTTTTGTTACAATTGTAGATTTCATTGCACTGCTCTGCTCTTGTTCCTTCTTTCGTTTGTAACAATCCTCTTCCTTGTGTCCAGCTTCCTGCAGAACCAGCAACCTCCTGCTGTCTTCTCCAGCTCCCTCTTCCACTTGTAGCAGTCCTCTTTCCTATGTCCTGGCATTTCATAGTACCAGCAACTTCCTTCAAATTTTTCTACTCATATAACTGTCCCATTCTTGTCTTGAATCCCGCACTTTGACCTGCCTGAAAAGTAGACATAATGGACCTGACATATGACTCAAATTCTCGAGCCCTGGCTAATGCTTCTTGTATGCTTCTGGGTTGTGCCTGCTTCACTTGCCCTTTCAACTCTGCACTATCAACTGGTCCCTCAGAAGAATAGCCAACAGGTTAGGTGCTGCTCCAGGGTACGCCTTGTGTGCCATGCTCTCCAGGTCAGGAGTAAGCTGCTGAAGAGATTCGTCTCAAGCCTGTACACCCACACACCTGCTTCTGTTCCCCCTTCGGTGGAAGGAAGTGGAAGTCAGGGTTAGAAAGAGGGCAACTGAATGGACAACAGTGAGTGGCAGTTTGGTACTGAGTTATGAGGCAGATAGTGAGAAACTTAATGAAACTGAATTCGAAACATTTCCACACCATTCACGTGCAAAATATTATGCATTCGTAACATACATAGCATATAGTATAACATAGACTACTATGTTATCATGGAGTCCTGTGAAACTGGTTCAGACACGACCCATCTGTTTTGGATCCTCGTTAAACAAATAAACACAGAGCCCCTTGTAAATAAGCTGTGGCTGGCCATTGTCACTGCAGTGATAATTTTTGTGAATCTGTTATTCCTGGATTGTCTATAATTATAATACAGAATGATTGTGGATTTAATACTAATTCCCATAGTAGCTGCGTGGATGGTTATAAATGTTAAAATTATTTCATGTGGACGAATGAACGACATTGTGATGGGCAATGGAGAGCATTCACCAATAATTAATTATAATCAGATGATATTAGAAGTAAACAACACAAAATATTTTGAGACAACGATGATACAACTGTGGTATCCTGTTCCGCCTCGCCATCCAGGCCTTAAACGTTGTTTCGCCTCGTACGTGCATTATTTTTCATCAGTCTCGGCCTCTTCTATTATTCTTACTTCCCAGTATCCTCTTACCACGAGCCGTCATATTCCTTGGGGTGTTTCTAGTCATTCTGTCCTATAACCCAAATCGTATTACATTATTCTTCACATCATCACTCCCACACACACAACGTCAGCACAAGACTGCTGGCTTTGTTACTACCATTATTGACACTGCCACTACTAACCCCCCTTTTCCCACTGTCTCTAATTTCTCTCACAATACTATAGCTACTACTAATCCACAATAAATCTGTATAATAATACATATGATTGTCCTTATGTCTGTATCTGCTGACCACAGTGTGCATGTCCCACTGTCGGCAACTCGTCACTTACAACCCACCGGTATCCAGTTGCACATCCCTCTCTCCCACCCACACCGACCCTACTCCTCCCCCACTCCGACACCACATTATCTCTCACCTCACCTATTTACCGAAGAATATACTTGGTATGCATTAATAATTATAATTATAATAATAACAACAACAATGTAGATGTGCAGTGTTCCTAACATTACATATAAAAACTGTAGACCCAGACATGCCTATATCACGGAGCACTGGTATATTAGCCAGAGAACCGACAACAGACAAATTTTTAACATTGCCACTGGACGTTCCCTATAGCACTTCATCATGGTAGTACAACCCATCATAGCCCTTTGTGGGATAACTACAGCTGTTTGGGAAAAATAACATATGCACGACATTCCTACAGCCCACTAAAATACGCATGTGACATTTCACTGACATCAATCAATGAGCCAAGGAGAAGCTAGTGGAGAAAGAAACAAACGACTGGACATAAACAGACGGAAGCCGAATGTCTCGCATCGGTATATGACGACCTGACAAAACTGTTACCATCCTGCTTTGCAGGTGTTATCATAGTTATAGCAGAAATAATAATAATAATAATAATAATAATCTATCCATCCATCCATCATCCAATCTTATGCCGCTCCATGAGGAGCGTAGGAGCCCGGGGCTAGACAAGTTGGTCCTGACATTTAAGATAAGAGTGACCAGCCTCACTCATCCCTGAGTGGCATTACGTGGAAAATGAACCGCAACCATCCCTTGGATATAAACCTTCACTGGCTCAGTCCGATTAGAGTGACATAATTACCCACTAAACCACCAGGTGCCAAAAATTGGTTATATGGTTACCACCCAGCATAGTAAATGGTTTCATGGTGTACAGGAAACCATTTGGCATGTCACTCAGTGTAGAATCACCCACAGGCAAAAGGAAGAGGAAAGAATAAAGGAAAGAAATACAGAAGAGGGAGTGTAAAGTCACCCGTAGGCAGAACGACGAGGAAAGAATGAAGGTGAGAAAGAAGAGGATGGAAGGAAAGAAGGATGGAAGAGGGGAAAGGACAGACACCCGAGAGCAGCGCTACATCGAGTGAGTGGATGGCAAGCACCCCCACCTACCACCACTAATAATAATGATAGTAATAATAATAATAATAATGAAAATCACATGTTATTAGGCACGATACAGAGGAATACAAACACTGAAACAGCATGTGTTGATGCAATACAGTATCTGTTTGCCATGATAAAAGGTTGAGATGCTGTCAAACATTTAGTCAGTATTACTATAACCCTACCATTACAGCATAATATGGCACTGTTGGGTTTCATATGTCAAAGCTGTGTTCATGTGTTTTATCAGGGAGATTATGGTTTTTGTCTTCCTCTGTATAGTGCCTATTAACATGTGATTACTACTACTACTACTACTACTACTACTATAATTATTATTATTATTATTATTATTTCTATTATTATTATTATCTATCTGCTGCCAGACGCCTCAATCCCGTTCAGGGTGGCCACAAACAAATCGCCTTCATGTCGCCCTGTCCCCCGCCATTTCACTGCCCTGCTCCCAACTCACATCCCCCTCTCTCATATACCTCTCCACCCCATCCCTCCATCTCATCCTCGGCCTCCCCCTCCCTCTCCCCCCTACACCTCACTCACATACACTCTCTTCGTCAGTCTTTCACCCTCCATCCTCTCCACATGGCCAAACCACCTCAGTGTATTCCTCCTAACACTTCCTATCACATCCACATCCACACTACAATGCTTCTTTATATCCTTATTTGTCAGCCTGTCTCTCCATGTGACTGCATAGGCTTCTCTTAAATAACTCATTTCCACTGCTCTCACTCTTGACTTGAGCCCTTCCAACAACGTCCAAGCTTCACTTCCATACGATATTATTATTATTATTATTATTATTATTACCATTATTATTATTGCTATAACTATGATGACACCTGCAAAGAAGGATGGTAACAGTTTTGATTGGTTGTCATAAAATGATGCGAGATATTCGGCTACTATTTATGTTTAGCTGTTTGATTATTTGTTCACTAACTCCTCCCAGACTATTTGATAGATGTCAGTGAAACATTACAGGTGTACTTTAGTCAGTTGTAGGCATGTCGTGCAGTATGTTATTTTTCCCAAACAGCTGAAGTGATCCCACATAGGACTACAATGGGTTGTATTACTATGGTGAAGTGCCATAGGGAAAGTCCAGTGGTAATGATAAGAACGGTCTGTGGTCAGTTCTGTGGTTAACCTGCAGACTCCCACTGACGTGTATATGCGTCCGAATGTTTTGTCACTGTGACTCCCGTTGATGTATATAAACGTGCCGCAATTGCAAGATCTATCATTTGCACATTTTTCAAATTTCGTGTGTGATTTTTGGTACATATACACGGGACACTTTCCTCTACCAGATGCCAGGAAGGGACAATGCCTTACCCAGATGACCTCCCACCCCCCCGCATGCCATTGTCTCTGCAATTCACCTGTTATCAGTGACATGGCCAGTAAAGACATGTCGCACCACAGTACGAAATTCAAGGCCAGAATGATTCCCCAGTTGATGACAAAGTGGAGGACAAAGTTTATGTAGCATTAGAGGAAGAAATGATGATCAGGTAATGTCGCCGAAAAAGGTGAGGTATGTTGATGTGTTTGGTAAGTGAAACAATGCTTATATCACCTATATTACTGTGTGAAAACCAATATACTCTTGTACCACATAAATTCGTACTAAATAAATAAATAAATACCGTTTATGAGTGGTGTGGAATACTTACCCCTCCCATAGAACTTGTTTTCTCTAGAGCCTGCCTCATAGAAAACACAGTAAGGTAAGAGGTCCTGTTAACTGGTACCGGTATTTTAAACCTCAGGTGAGCGATTTTTCTATGAGTTTTCCATATTTCTCACCAAAAGCGGAGGTTTGAGCCTTTTTTTTTTTTTTTTCCAAAATCTGTCAGGATTGGGAAGGGGGGGGGGGGTCAGTGGTGGAAAATCGGTCAGGATGGGGTGGGTTAAAATATCACTGCTCTGTAATGAGCACTGCAGACTCAACGTGTCTATATTATAGGCACATTTGGGTCTGCAGTTTTTATTATGTAATGTTAGGAACACTACATATCTATGTTGTTGTTGTTATTAATATAATTATTATTTAGAAGGCGGAGAGATAATGTTTTTGCCTGTATCTTTGTGTGTGTGTGTGTGTGTGTGTGTGTGTGTGTGTGTGTATTCCCATTATATCTCATGAACACCTTGAGTTTTCAACATGAAACCTTCAGGGTATCAAGATATGGCCAAAATTTTGGATGAGTTTGAAAGTTAGGCCAACAGAGTCAAAGTCAAGGTCATCAAAATGGCTGCCAAAGGTCAACTAGTTTTTATCACCCGCCCTTAGCACCATTATATCTCATAAATAGCTTGAGCTATCAACGTTAGACTTCCAGGGTATCAAGATATGGCCAAAATCTTGTATGAATTCGAAAATAGGCAAACGGGGTCAAGGTCAAAATCACAGAAATGGCTGCCAAAGGTCAACTAGTTTTTATCAGCTACCTTTAACATCATTATATCTGATGAACGGCTTGAGCTATCAACATGAATCCTTCAGGATATCAAGATATGGCATAAATCTTGAACTTAGTTAACATCATATCCTGGCGGACTATTAGCATTCACCTCCCGAATGCATTTCTTACATTATTAATGCATACCATATATAGTATATTCACTGTTTGAGGGTGGACAACAGGCCTGGTGGCCAGGGATGAGGTGAGGGGTATTGTGGTGTCGGTATGGGGGAGGAGTAGGGTCAATGGTGGGTGGGAGAGATGGGGCCGCAACTGGGGTAGCAGTAGGGGGTAAGTGACAAGTTGCCGACGGTGGGACAGGGACAATGTGGTCAGCAGATACAGACATTAGGACAATCATATGTATTATTATACAGATTTATTGTGAACTGGTAGTAGGAGTAGCAATAGTAGTACTGTGAGGGAAATTAGACACTAGTGGGAAAAGGGGGGTTAGTAGTGGCAGTACCAATAATGGTAATAACAGAGCTAGCAGTCTTGTGCTAACGTTGTTTTTGTGGGAGTGGTGACGTGACGAATAAGGTAATACAGCAGGGGTTATAGGAAAGAACGACTAGAAACCCCCTAAGTATTATGACTGCTCACAGTAAGAGGATACCAGGAAGTAAGAGTCATAGAAGGGGCCGACCACTTAAGGAAAATATTGCACGAATGAGGTGAAGCAATCGTTAAGGCCTGGCTAACGAGGCGAAACAGGATACCACAGCTGTACCTTCGTTGTCTCAATATTTTGTATTGTTTGCTTCTAATTTCATCTGGTTATAGTTAGTTTTTGGTGAATGCTCTATGCTGCACACCACAATGTGGTTTATACCTCCACATAGAGTAGTTTTAACATTTATAACCATCCACGCAGCTACCATGGGAATCAGTATTGAATCCACACTCATTCTATATTATAGCTATAGACAATCCAGGAATAACATATTCACAAAAATTATCACCACAGAGACAATGGCCAGTCAGAGCTTATAGACAAGGGGCACGGTGTTATATTTGTTTGATGAGGATCCGAAAAAGATGGGTCGTGTCTGGACCAGTTTCACTAGGCTCCATGATAACATTGTGGTCCATGTTATAATATATGCTATATATGTTATGAACGCACAACGTTTTGCACGTGAATAGAGTGGAAATGTTTCAAATTCAATTTCATTAAGTTTCTCACCATCCGCCTCTTAGCTCAGTACCAAAATGCCACTCAAGGTTGTCCGTTTGCCTCCCCTTTTTCTAACCCTGACTTCCGCATCCTTCCACCGACAGGGGTTCATAAACTTTGGTGTGTGGGTGTACATGAGTCTGGAATCTTGTCCTGTAAACCTCAGTCTTGTGCATGTGTACATGTGTTCCAGCACTTCTGTTAGGGACTGATAACTGTTCCTATCCTCCACTGACATTTGGCCAAGAATCTCCATTGCAGCACCCTTGAGACTTGTAGCCAGCTGCACTGCATTCTGCCTATCATCTGCAAGCAACCCAAACTTCACACAATAAGCTTCCCAAGATATTTTGCCATCAAAATCCTGAGTTTTTTTTTTTTTTTTAATTGGATCCCCATCATAGCAATCCACTTCACTGGTTTGGGGCCTAAAACGTGCATCGTGATTAAGTCCAGGATTTAAAACTCCTACATTGTGATTATTCAACCCTGCAATACCATCTTTAGATGCTTGTGATCCATCAAGATTCACCATACACTGTCCATTCTTTCTTATGCTTCCTGTACACTAACCTGAGGCTCAGCAGTGCAATATTTTCTACAACCTCAATTTTCTCACTAATTATATTAATGTGGTTGACTACATACTTCAGCTGGTTATCTACATGCTGTCTGCACTCCATCACATTATTACATTATTACTTTCCTCATATTTCTGCTGCCATAGCTCAGTGTATACTTCCTCTTTCAACTACTGTTGTTCTTCCTTCCTTTCCCCCATGAAGTCGTCTAGACGTCATTGCATCCTCATTTGTAATTCCGTCTGTTGCTTCTGTAATGCCACTGAAAGCTGTTCATATCGTTCGTTCTGTTTTTCACTTTGTGCCTCTAGCTGTTCACTCTGTGCTTGCAACTGTTCTTTGATTTATTTCTTGAGCTCTTTTTGTTCTTCACTTTGGGCTTGTAGTTGTGTATATTGTGTTTGTAATTTTTATTTGAGTTCTTTCTCTTCTTCATGTTGTACATCTAATTGTTCTTTGTTTTTTTCTCTGTCCTTCGTTCTGTGCTTGGCATAGCTTCATGATTGCTGCCAGACATGCCTCCTCCTGCCTAGCTTTGCTTCTTGTTTGTACACCTTTTGAATCCATGGCAAACGTTTGACTCAATGTAGCACTTTTCTAATGATCCCATTCCTGACACCTCTGTTATATCCCCGTCCCACATTGCCACAGGCTCCAGCAGCAGTAGTTCAGTATAGGAAAGTCGTTGCCCAGTGAGTTGTTCTTCCTATGGTCAGCCATTCGCTTTAGAACAACACTATCAGCTCAGGTGTGGTAAATAAACACTGACTTCCAAAGTTCACTCTGTATATTCCAAATAATTACACTTAATGCTTGCCAACTTCACTGTTTTCGCAAGTGGTGGAGCCATACAGTCTTCACTAACTGCAGTTACACTTAATGCTTGCCGACTTCACTGTTTTCACAAGTACCGGAGCTATACAGTCTTCACTAACTGCAATTACACTTAACCCCTTAACCGCGGGTGTCATTCCAGAATGACGGCGACAAAACTGGACCAAACCGCGGGTGGCATTCTGGAATGATCGTGAATATTTTGAACACCGCGCGTTTTCCCGGCGCGCAAATATTCTCACGCAAGAGTAGCTGTCGAGTTCTTTCACGCCAGCCATCCCACACCTCCCTCCTCCAACCCCGAGGGGACCCCCCCCACCCCTGCCCTGACCCGCGTCAGTCAGTATCTGTCCAGCTCTGCGTGATAATGGCGCTCCGTCCCGACTCATCGTCGCTCGCTTCCTCCTCTACAATGTTTAGTGCTAGTGTTCCCTCTACCTCTACACCGGTAAAGGAACTGCCGACGGCGAGGCAGAAGGGGTTGAGCACTCCTGAAATTAGAACTGAGCTGGATAAAACAGTAAGTACTACTCTTGATTGTGGCAGTGAAAGTGACACACTCACAGCAAGCAGTGATGATTTGGCAGTGATTGGTGGTGAACCATTTTCCATTGATAGTGACAGTGATGAAAGTGATCGTGTTGATTCCCCCCACCACCCCCAACTTACTCTGGGAAAGGAAAGGCTCCTATGGGCAAATCTGGTATTGCACGTGGGAAGGGAGTGAAGCGCAGGCTCACGTCTCCCACACCAGGCCCTAGTACGCATTTCCCATCAATTTCCCGTTCCCCTAGCCCAATTGCCCTCACATCATCATCATCATCATCTGTCGTGCCCTCTCCTCAGTCTACATCATCTGAGGAGTACGAATTACCAAAGCCTGCAAAGCGAGGGAAGGCAGGCCGTGCAGGCCGTGCAGGCAGGCCTAGAACAAAGGGGATGCGTGGCAGTTGGAGGGCAAAGCTGGGCGATAAGCGAGGCGATAAGCGAGGTGATAAGCGGGGTAGAAAGGGTCAAGTTTCACCACGCACCAGGTCAGAAAGCCCCCGCCTGCCCCCGCCTCAGTTCCCTCACCCGCGCCACCCCCCCACTCACCGCCCCCGCACTCACCCCCTCCCCGTTGCCTCCTGCCTCACCCACCTCCCGCTTGCCTCCTGCCTCACCTCCTGCCTCACCCATTGCCTCTACATCAGCTCCTTCTCACGGGGAAACGAGTGAAATGCAACATGCCCCTGCCACTGAACCACGCACAGGGCAAGTTGATGCATTTGTTTGGACTGACGGTGGAGATTTCCAGCCACACAATCCACCGTTTGATATGACAAATGCTGGAATACAGCCTGCCTTCCCATGCAACGCAGGTGATGAGTTTGTTGATTACTTCCTGGCCTTCCTTGATGATGAAATTGTGCAGCATGTCAGCGATGAGACCAATAGGTATGCAACTCAGTGTGCAGCACAAGGGCTGGGACCTATTGGCTCGCCAAAGCAAGTGTCGTGGTTGCCTGTCGGGATCAGAGAGCTGTATGTTTTTTGCACTCATGTTTTTGATGGCCCATATAAAGAGACATGAGTTGGAGGAGTACTGGCTCGTGGATGACATAACTACTATCCCCACATTCGGGAAGTATATGTCACGGGATCGGTTCCGACAGCTGCTTGGATACCTGCACTTCGCTGATAATGACAACCCGTCCCAAACTGACCCTTTGTGGAAAGTGAGGGATTTCCTCAACAAGATTAGGGATCGATTTATGCGATTTTTCAGGCCTATGCAGAAAGTCGTCATAGACGAGTCCCTGGTATTGTTCAGAGGACGTCTCAAATTCAGGCAGTACATCCCCAGCAAACGCCACCGCTTTGGGATAAAGTTCTTTGTGCTGTGTGACTGTGAGACGGGGTATATAATGGATTTTGTCATTTACTCGGCTAGCACAATGGATGTGAACAGGAAAGACCCCCTTGGCTTCTCTGGCTCCGTTGTAAAAGTGCTGATGGAGAGGTATTTTGGTGGTAATCATGTGCTGTACACAGACAATTATTACACAGCACCGAAACTCTCCAAATACCTTGCTGAACACGGCATTGGCACTGTTGGCACTGTACGGAGCTATAGGAAAGAGTGGCCTAGTTTCCCCGAAGCATCATCATCATCCAGGGAGATGTTCACCTGAAGAAGTCAGAAAAGCTTCTTGCGATCAGGTGGCATGACAAGAAGGTTGTCAATATGATCAGCACCATCCACAAGGGGGAAATGAAGAGAACTGGGAAGGTCAGCTACAGGACGGGAGAGCCAATCATGAAGCCTGATGCCGTCATTGATTATAATGTAAATATGAGACTCGTTGATAAGTCTGATATGATGATTGGCGAAATAGACTGTCTCAGGAGAAACACCCGATGGTACAGGAAGGCTTGCCTGCACATGCTCGATATGTGCATGCTCAATGCCTTCATTCTTTACAAGACACAAGTCGGGGGCATAAGGCAACCATCACTGAGACAGTTTTCCAAGACTGTCGTTCAGCAGCTACTTGAACGATTTGGTCAGGTGACGGCATTGATCCCGAGGCGACACTCTGACACACAACCTGACCGTCTTGAGTGCCGCAATTACATGAGCCGGCACCAGCTTGTGAAATTGCCTCCTAAAGCAGGCGGCAGGTTGTCACAGGGCCGCTGCAGAGTATGTTCAACCACCACACGAAGGCCTACGACGAGAAAAATGAGCACACACCAGTGCCTTGAATGCCAAGTCGCTCTATGTGTAACTCCGTGCTTTGCCGAGTACCACTCTCTGAGTAAATACTGAAAGTGACAGTGATATATAGTGATGCGACAGTGACGTGCTTTGCCAATAATTGTATAATGGATAATGTAGTAATAAGGGATATTTTGCCTAGAAAATAAAGGAAATATTGGCCAGTATAATAAGTGATATTGTAATAAGAGAATCTGCGGCACTTGTGGAATTCTGCGGCACTTATGTAATTCTGTGATGCGCCAGTGACGCAATATAGTAATAAGTGCATTGTAAATATAATGTACATTGCCCATATTATATGTAAAATAATATTAGAAGTTAGAAATAATGAAAAGATCGCAGGAAACGTCAGTGAGCGGGTGCCGCCGCAGTGAAGTGAGGCGCAGCCGCAGTGAAGAGCGGGCGCAGCCGCAGGGAAGTGCCTTTTACCTACCTCAGTGAACACAGAGTGGGTGTTTATCGTATGTACAGTGTTCATATATGTTTATATTACTATTATGAGAGAGTGGTTGGCATTTGGTACTGGTGTGTGGGGCGTAAAATAGTTATTTCACACCCCTCACTTCTAACGGCTCTCCCCGTCCTGTGAAAGTCAACGAAGTCATGAAACCTACATCAATGGAAAGCTGAAGGTTTGTACTTTCTAATGGTACCTTATTTTTTTCTCTAGCTTTATTCTGTGCAGAGTTATTAAGGTTTAAAGGTTTGTTTACATTTGGCTGAAACCCCCGCGGGAGAGGACAGTCAGACCAAAACAATACCCGCGGTTAAGGGGTTAATACTTTGCCAACTTCACTTCATTGTTTTCACAAGTCCCGGGGCTATACAATCTTCAGTAACTGCAATTACACTTAATGCTTGCCAGATTCACTTCACTGTTTTCACAAGTACCGGAGCTGTACAATCTTCATTGCACTGACACTGAACTGACACTGAACTACACTCAGACTGAACTGAAAACTGACTGAAACTGCTCTAGTCCCCTCCTCATCCTTATACCTTGCATTACTCTCAAGGCTTCTAGTTTACTCTAGCACCTACAGTTACGAAATCACAGACATCCAAAACATTTCAGAGTTTTCTTGCACAGTATAACACTCTAATCTTTTGAGCATACAAACTGAGGTAAAAGTACAAAATTTATCAATCACATCAATAAAATACTATAGAGAAAAGGAGCACACAAATTAATATACAATTTACAAAATAACTATGCTCACACATAGCAGGCTATATGGCAACTGTGATGCATGACTGAACTATGGGAAACATAAGGAATACTCCAGCACTACCTAACTAGCAAAGCCTGCTTCTTAGTAATAGATTAGCATTTATATAGTGGGCAGTTTCAATATTTTTTTTTTTTTTTTTTTTTAATGTTTGTAAATAGAAGGTTCCATTATCGTATATAATACTGCACATATATTGTTTTTTACGGAATATGAAGTTATTTAATCGCTGAGCTCAGGTATACAAGCATGTATCATAATGTAATGGATGTCTCGTATATGATGTATACAAAGGTTTACTATTTGATCGCACCTACCTTCGCAGTTGCATGGTTGTTTGACAATTGCACCATGATTAACAAAAGCTCTAATGCATAATACTGTTTTGGTGCAAGTTTTATGTAATGCACATTTTGCCTTGCACTCTGTTAGGTTATAATCATTGGCAGGTCTGGGGGGCAAAGCCCCCTAGTTAGATATCAGTGCTTTCAGTTAGGCTTCCTCCTCTGGTAATTGGGCAGGAGTCTGGGGGCAAAGCCCCCCCCAGTTACGTGACACGCTTTTCTAAATAGGTATTTGTAGAAATGTATGATAAATAAATTGTGAAAATTTATGTACCTTTGGTGCACTGGCCGGTTCAGTCGGCAGGATCGGCAGTGAACACGCTGTCGCAGGTGTTGTTTAGGTGGCTATCTGTAATATGGAAAAGAAGGGATATTTTGCTTATTCTATTTATTTCTTTTGTTGAAAATTAAATATTAAGCGCCTATGATGTATCTGGTAGTAAGATTATTTTGGTTAAAAATGCTGTTTTTTTCTTCTTTAGCAAACAACTCGAATCCCTGCCTCACTGTCTTTCACATTTACCAGGACTATTATACATTTGGACCTAATATCTTCACGGACCAATTTTTTTCCCACAGTAAAACATTGCATCTCCACTAGGATCAATTATCACCTATGGATCTACTAGTCCAGGGGCATATGCAAATGTGTCGTTTTGGTCCATTAATTTTGGACACTATGTCTTTTTTTTGGCCTCAGACTATAAATTTTTAAAAAAGTTTTGGTGCAATTTTTTCCCAAGGGTCTTATTGTTTTTTTTAGCACTAAAAAAAAAAAAAAAAAACTAAAAACGGACTTGCGTACTAGAAAAAATACTAGGATCATGAATAAGTATGTGAATGTGTTAACTCATATAAATGGGTACATATTAAACATCTGGGTAAAGAACATAAAATCCTTTCTTCCTGTGTAGATTTCATGCAAATATGACAATTATGTAAGCAACGTTGGGTCTGGTTAGTACTTGGATGGGTGACCGCCTGGGAACACCAGATGCTGTTGGCATCCCTACGTCAAGTGGGGTTGGTGGAGGATTAGTGCCCCTCCCTGTAAAACAATTAACTCTAAGCCTTTGGCCACCCCATTTGGGATGCATGGCGTCTGGCAATGGATGGATGGATGGATGTCCAAAGTTACAGCTAAAACAATGCACAAAAAGTTATATTAAATTACAATTGTTACAGTCTTCAAAATGATGATTGAAACTGCTTTTGTATTCATACATTTTAATTAAATTTATTATATACGGTATAAATAATCAATATTAAATTTGTTATTAGCATGTTGTAGGCAGCATATCTTGACTAATTTGAGCTTCAGAGTGAACCAATGTAGAAAAATTGATATGGATGAGAATATTTCGATGGTTATTGTTAGCACACATAATGTATAATTTTTCTTTATTTCAGCCCTGGGAAATCACTAAAAGCTTTGTTTTGTTTTGTTTAAATTTCAGATTCCAGTCTGCAAATTTGAAATGATGCCTATTTATAAAGTAGGGTTAAGGGATAAGTTTAGTCTTAATCTATAGATCTACAGCAGTGGATGAAGTTTAGTCTGGTACACAGAAATACATGATTCACAGGGCCTTTCTGTAGCTATGTAAAGACCTCAAAATCACTTGTTAAACTGCAATTAAATTATATGAACTAAACAAATAACACAAAACTATGTCATTTTATGTCAATGAATTGTTAAAAAACATTATATTTTATGTTGTGAACCAAATTTTTGTGTACCAGACAACACTTATGTCCACTATTGTAACTGGTGGTGGTTTCATTTCAGGTTCCCATATGTCTCCTTGTATGAATAGAATATGGGTAAAGACAAGTCTGCTGAAAGATTAAGTATTTAAAAGAAAAACTTTACCCTTTGTAAAATCTGTCAAGACTGGAGATGACCTAATCAATTCCCCATCTCCAGAATCATTCAAAAAAATTGTTAGCTTGTCTAGAAGAGAGAGCAAAGTATGGAAAGCCAGGATATCTACCAGTCATCAGCAGGTTACAAAACATAACAGTGGAATATCTAGGTCAGCATGGTACATCTTGGCATAGAGCATGCTATCAGAATGCAACACATGAAGGGAAAACTGAAAGAGCCAATGAGAGATACAGAAAATCACTGATTAAGCATGATGCATCTGTTATAACAAATGTGGCAAAAGGCAGTCCAGTAAAATGCCCAACTGCTTCTGAGGAACAATTAGATGATGTTGTCCTGGAACATTTCACAAAAGCATCACAAAATCCTTGGATCATGTTAGTGGATGGCATGGCAGTTGTACAACAGTATTCAAGCAAGAAAAGTGATCTCAAGTTCTGTAGTGATCCAGCAAACAAGATCACTGCTTTGCTAGAATGGAAGTTGCAGAAGTATGATAGTCTTGATGTTGTTTTTGACAAATATGATGAAGTGTCTCTGAAAAGCAAAACACGTGAAAGACGAGATAACAGAAAGACTATTAAGCAACACATCTGTGTGGATACTTCACCTATCAAGTCATAACTTGGAGACTTTCTGAGTAATTATTAGACGAAGGCTAGCCTTACAGAGTACTTGTCCAGATGTATCCTCGATCATTTCGAGAGTAAGAGTAAGGTTGTGATTATTTTTACAGCCGGCTAAGTCATTACAGGTAGATGCAGAGCATCTGACAAGTTCACATGAAGAAACTGACACCATGATAATATTGCATCAGTGGATGCACGAGATGCAGGATACTCTTAACATTTACTCTCCTGACACTGATGTGTTCATCCTTGTCTTGAGGCGTCTCCAAAACATAGGACTGATGCAAGAATATATTTGGGGAAAGGAGGTAAGCAGAGACTGGTTTCAATGAGTCCTATACATCAAGCATTAGGCAGTGAGATTGTAGCTGCACAACCAGATTTTCATGCCTTCACCAGGGACTGATATCACAGGACGTTTTGCCGGAAATGGGAAGCAGACATGCTGGAAGATTCTTCTTAAGGCCAACTCATCTGTGTTACAGGCTTTCTCATAATTAGGTAAATCAGAAATGCCTTCTGATGAGGCATTCAGTTCCGTGGAAGAATTTGTATGCAGTTTGTACCAGCCAAAGACAAAGCTGAAAGATGCTGGACAACTTAGGTGGAGGCTATTCAAACAGTCTGAAGCTGAGGCTAAAAAATTGCCACCAACAATGGATTCTCTGAAACATCACACACTTAGAGCTCTTTCTCAAGCCATGATATGGTGCAATGAATTAACAGATAGTCCTCAGCTACCACCTCCACAGAACTATGGATGGACAAGGCCCATTTAGTACATGTGACATGTTCATTCCTATCATGAACAGTTCAGAACCAGCACCACAGTCATTATTGCAAATGGTGAGATGTGGCTGTGGTGCCAGCAGATGTTCCAACAACAAATGCTCTTGTAGGAGACAGAATATAGTTTGCAAAGAAATGTGCAATTGTGAAGGATCAGGTGAATCTTATGAAAATACAACACAGCCATGCCAGGAAGACCGTGATGAAGAGTCTGATGATGAGATAGATAATGAGTAGATTAGGGTTATAATTTGTTGTGGATATGAAAGCCGAAGTTATACATATAAGAGTCGTGTGATGAGTTAAATAATGAGTAGTCTAAGGCTTCAAGATTTTGATAATACATGTTGTTTATGTAGAATTTAAGGATCATAGCTCTAAGCAGTATGATTATATTCAAATATCATAACTTTTATTGGATGGATTTGTTTAGATTATCTGTGCTAAGATTTCATATTGAAAATATAGTGTTTCTTTTTGTATATATGTTTCAGGACCAGCTAGTTTGTTACAGTAAGATGCAGTTTATATTTTTCTTGTAGTGTATTGCGGTATCAAGTAAGACGACTCAAAAATTTATATGTATTAAAATCCACATTAAAATACAAATGAACCTTAAACTTTAACAAGCGACCACCAAGAGTGTTTATGGTTCATCAGGACTGATGCCCAGACATGATATTTTCTAGTAACAAATATACAAAATTCATATAAAATGAAAGGCAGTATATGTTCTTTCCAATAATATATAAATTATAATGTTGGAACAAAGCAGTTAAGCTTCCGCTAATGATAGTTGTTATCATATGCCATGTTGGCAATGTTTTATGGCCATTTTCGAACTATGATTTCAGACCTCTAAAAAAAAAACATCTTAAACTCATAGAAGAAAACGACACCAACCCTTCTCAGACTCTTTGAATTTTGAGGATTCAGAATATGTATGGTGCCTAAAATTTAGTGGAAAACCACGGACTCTGAATAGGGCATATATGCCCCTACACTATACACTATTTCCCTAGTGGACCTGCGTGTACCAATTGGACCTGTTTCTACTTAGGCAGACATCTTCACCCACAAACCAATTTTGATCGTCTTCCAACCATGAATCACCATGGACGTATAGCACAATTGGCCTATTTCCCCTACCCGATCACACACCCACCAGTCATTCCCAATACCTACCCACTCACCCAGAGTAGTTTATCCAAGTTGTTGTATAGTTATCAGAGAGAGAGAACAGACAGACGGACAGAGAAAGAGATTCACAGTACAGGAAGTACTTCGCTGCCCTACTAGCCCGATGCTCTCTTGCTGCTGCAGAGGGCTCTGGAGCTTCACTGTGGAATCATAGTGCTTTGCGTTTACACAGATTCTGTTTCGAGTATCTTGCAAGTGTAACAGAGTGGCTGAATGTATGGGGATTCTGTTTACATAGCCAGATATGCAGCACCGCACCAGCACCAACAGTTCTAAATTAAGAGAGAAACCTGTTTTGTACACAGGAAACAACATCCAATATATTACCAATATGCCAGGAATCGAACCCAGGACTCTCAGGTGAGAGCCAGGCAGCATACCAGTACACCACAACCAGGTCAAAGTTATTTCACATTGTCCCAGTCTTGTAACCAACGTCCCTCCGCCCCCAACTGTGGGCTTGAATAGGATGAGACAATCCCATGGCACTCAGGCAAGTAGATGTTTTTAATCTATCCCAAGCATTTAGGGCAAGTCAGAATGAAGCGAGAAACCTGTTTTGTACACAAGAAAAATCATCCAATATATTACCAATATGCCGGGAATCAAACCCGGGACTCTCAGGTGAGAGCCAGACAGCATACCACTACACCACGAACACATATAAGTTGTCTTACATTGTCACAATCTTGTAACCAATGCCGTAAGTGCTTGGGACAGATTAAAAGCATCTACTTGCCTAAGTGCCAGGGGGTTGTCTCATCCTCTTCAGGCTCGCAGCTGGAGGCGGAGCAACATTGGTTATGAGATTGTGACAATGTGAGATAACTTTTATCTGGTCGTGGTGTAGTGGTGTGCTGCCTGGCTCTCACCTGAGAGTCTCGGGTTCGATTCCCGGCACATTGGTAATATAGTTCTAAACTATATTCCTATATTAGAATCTGATGTACCGGATTTCAGTGCTAGAGATTAACAGTTTTAAGCAATTCATGTATCCTCCTACCTGCCAGTTGTTTCAACTACACACACTTGACGCACAAACTATTCAGTTGATTATAATAGCTTTTGTACCATTACATGCAGAACAGTATATCGATGACAATCATATACATTGTATGAGGAATACATGATGTTGTACCATCTGAGACAGGCTGGTCAGTGGGAAACCGGATCTTGCACAAAAAGAGAAACACCAGAGCAGCTACGAACAGCATCTTTATTTCCAATTCCTGTGAATTTAAGCAGTCTCTTTCGCAATTTGTTTTCCATAACGTTTACTACAAGGTGAGCTATGATGTCAGTCCCTGTTTACAAATGTTCCACTAGATGAAACCATTAATACTTGTGTAGATGTTGCTTTTCAGGGCCTACAGGTATTTGCTGGGATGACAAAATCTGTGTTTAAGAATTTATTGACACTGTGTGTTAAGGATCGCCTATTCATTTTTAACAATGAACTGTTTGGACAGACAGATGGGGTAGCAATGGGTTCCCCCTTAGGCCCCACTCTTGCTAATATATATTTAGGTTTTCATTAACGGAATTGGCTACGAAATTGTCCAGATAATTTTAAACTATTATTTTACCGCAGATATGTTGACGATACGTTCGTCATTTTTGAAAACAAGAGTCAAGTTAATAAATTTTTGGAGTATATTAATCAACAGTATAATAATATAAAATTAACTATAAACATTGAAGTTAATGGTAAACACTCTCTTTTGGATTTA
Source organism: Coenobita brevimanus (assembly GCF_032717465.1). Lineage (NCBI taxonomy): Eukaryota > Metazoa > Arthropoda > Malacostraca > Decapoda > Coenobitidae > Coenobita > Coenobita brevimanus. The sequence continues at coordinate 5,700,387 of NC_137009.1, forward strand.
ATGATAGAAAAATGTAATTGTAAACTAGAATTTAGTATTTTTCGTAAACCGACATTCTCGAGACTTGGCAGTAGTTATTTTAGTTATTGTTGTCATAAATTCAAGATAAACGCCATCAAAACCTTGCTACATAGAGCTTATAATCTAACTTCAACCTATGACAGATTTCACAATGAAACAAATTTTTTATAATCTTTTTTCTTAACGAATGGCTTTCCGACACATGTTTTTGATAATTTAGTCTGCAAATTTTTTTAATATGAGGAACCAGCAAAAGCCTGTTGTTCATACAGTTCTGAAGCAATCTGTTCTTTAGACTGCCCTATTTAGGCGATGCTTCCTCGGAGATGAAACATCGCCTATGTAATTAATTAAGTTCTTTCTGCCCTCAGATCTACTTTAGATTTGTATTTGTCAATAATTTTAGAACAGGTTCATTTTTTAAATTCAAGGACCGCCTGCCGACAGACCTGCCCCATTTGCCAGACGGGGTATCTAGGCAGCACAGTGCGAGCCTATAAAAGCAGGACAGATGAACACTTGGGCAAGTCGAGCAGGACCGGTCGCCTTCTGCTAGTCCCTCCTCACTCTGCAATAAGGGAACACTTGTTAGAGTGTGATGTGACTCCGAAAAATGATTATTTTACTATCTTAGATTCTTGTTGCAGTGCCGACATTAGGATTTTTGAGTCACTTTACATCAAGAAATATGCCCCCAAATTAAATAATAATACATCAGCCTGCCCATTGTACATAGCATAAATGTTCAATGTTTTAATAATTATTTTTTATTTATTTATTTATTTATTTATTTTTTTGTAACACACTTTCTTAACTTTCAGTAAACCTTGAAAATGGCATAGTCTCTGTGCCGAAACGTTGGTACTACAAATAAAGATGCTGTTCGTTGCAGTTCTGGTGTTTCTTTTCTCATGTAGTACCATGTTTCACTCTTCAAATCAGGGCCATTTTTCAGTTCTTCCTCCCATTGCTCAAAACTGATGAATGGCTGCTTTAACGATGGATAACCCCAGCTCGATGCATCCCATGTTAGGCCAATGGGGACAAGTATTAGGGGCCTAGACACCCCATTAGAAAATTTAAATTGACATGAAACTGAAACGGGCCCATTTATGACCCAGTTGCAACCATTCTGCCAAGTTTCAGTGAATTTGTTTTTATCAAGTTTTGCCCCCTCCCCCCACACACACATGCCCAGGATTGTAGTACACACGATCATTTGTAAGTTTAATGCTTATCAGTTACCTGCCATTGCACACCTACATGCCTTAACGGTTTAACCCAAGAAGGGATGACCACAAACAGTTACCGTCCATGCCTCTTTCACCTATGCCACCACGTCGCCCTCTTTCCACTTAACACCATCATCACGCATATATATCCCCACCCCATCCCTCCATATCATCTTCGGTCTCTCCCTCTGCCGTTCGACTTCCATCTCACTCACCTCAACGCTTCAAATATTTTTTTTTACCCTCCTTTACCTCCACAGGGCTGATCTATCTGAGTATTTCTCCTGGCACTTTCCAGTACATCCACATCAACACATTGGTCCTTGACTTTGTTAACTTTCTGACCATCACTTCTTGGAATTCCACAAGCTCACATAGGATACCTGATTTCCACTCTTTTCACTCATGACTTCTGTTCTACCAACTGAATCTCAGTTTCACTTCCTTACGTTAGAATGGGGATCACAGTTGTGTCGTGGAACGATTTCTTTATTTCCATGCAGTCAGACGTCTCAGAAAATGCAAAACTCCACTGCATTTTATGTACTGTATACTATATTAATAATAGTGGTAGCAATTATCATGCAGTTTGAAGTCGTTTTATAGGATAATCGTGTGTTCGGTAGGTTACTGCTATAAATGATCATAATCTAGAAAACAAACATTTTTTTTTTTTTTTTTTTTTTTTTTTTAATGACTCGAGGTAGGGGTGGAAATAATGCAGAAGCAAGAAACATTCAGAGAGTACAACATCTGTGACTAGCAACTGGTCTGGGGGCTGTGACATTGGCTTCAATCGATTACTCATAAAATAAAAATACTCTATTCTTGCTAAACCCTTAACTCTTTCATCAACTGTGGTTTATATCGGATCAAAACTGTTTGAACTGACTCAGGCAAGTAACACGAACTCTGATCTTTCCTCAAGACTTAAGCTTTGGCTGTTTCTCAAAAGCAAATCTGCTTATTTCAGTGAACCGCTCCACATTGTTTAGTTACATCTAATAAAAATTCTTGCCATGTGACCCCTGGCCTTTGTCTTATTGTTTTAAAAAAGAATAGGTCTGCCTTTTTTGTGATCCTCAACTATTCCACCAAATTTTATAGACATCGGATCACACTTGTTGTGGTCCATTAGTTTGCAAACAGACACACATTTCATATTGTGATCTTGCCTTGCCACCTTGACACCTAACTGTTCTCAAAATTGCATTCCCTTGTTCCTTCGTGACTGGTAACGTTTCTACTATGTATAGTTCAGATCAGATCAGTGTTTGGCCTGACCTTGACTTGTAACCTTGGATTTTGACCTTTCCCCGTGATGCTGACTATTGACTGACCAGCCTTTAAATTGGAACTTTTATTCTTGCCTTATCTTCAAACTCTTTAAATTGTCCATGAACTGCTCCCTTGCCCTTTGACCTACTTGTCTGTAAATCAATAAGCACACTCTTTTGGTGACATCTAACCATTTCGCCAAGCGAGGTTAACTTCTGATCCAAACTGTGTGAGTTAGACACACGTGGGTAGAACTTTGCTCTTGTCCTTTGAACTTGCCTTTTGGTTGATTGTTTTAAAACAATGGGTCACTTCAGTTCCTGCCTTATCCCCAAATCTGCCTCCAAGTGTGGTCACATTTGGAAAAGTGCTTAAGTTGAATGAGCTTTGTCAATGTTTGACCAAGCCCCGTAATTCCTTCAGTGCTTGTGTGAGGGTCAAGGCTTTGCCCTTAGATTGGACTATATGGGCTCTCAGCTCTCATCCAGGAGGGATAAATGCTGATGATCACAACCATCACGTGATCCTGACCAACCCGGTGAATTACACACACACACACACACACACACACACACACACACACACACGACCCTGAAAGCATGTCACTCGCTCTCGTTTCTTGAGTCTCAGTTGTAACAACCTAGGATTTGGGATGGAAGGGGATTTAAAAGTTTGCATCCATTACTACATTCCAATAGCTACAATATGGAATGTAGTAATGGGCATGGAAGTGCACCTCCTTCCTTTGCAATTGCACTTTTATTTCTGTGCTTTATTTATCTCTTGGACATGTATTTCTTTTATCTCTACGCCGTATCATTCAATGTTATAATTATTTTTTGGAATGTATTTTCATCATCATTACATATCTTGTCTGCCTTCGGTATTATAAACTCTACAGCCTTATTTAATCAAACTTACCATACTTCATCATTTTAACTACTAATATGGCTCAGCACCCTCCCTTCTCTCTCTCTCTCTCTCTCTCTCTCTCTCTCTCTCTCTCAGGGAGAGGGAGGTGAATTGCTGTATCGTTGTACTACTACTCATACTGTTCTGAGTGGGTGGATGGGTCAGTGAGGGGGTGAGCAGGGGAAAAGTAGATTCACGGGATAATTAGGGCCTCAGAATGGGTCTGTGTGGGAAAGTAGGTTCTTGGGGGAATGAGACCTTGGATAAAATGGGAACAAGCAGTAAAAATAGTTCCATTGGAACATAAAGTGCATGGCATAAAACTGGTTTATGTTGGGATTAGGCACTTCTCACTAGGGAGAAAATAGTTACATGAAAGAGAACAAGTCTAATGGGAAAAAACAGATCCTTGGAGCAAGTGTGTCTAAGAAGAGTTCATGTAGTAAAAACAGTCCAAGGAGGAAACAGGTTCATTGAAAAACTGACCCACTGGGAAAATAGGTACATGAGCGGAATATGTCCTTATGAAGAAAGCTGGTCCATGCAATGATGTAGTGCGATGAGATATATAGGTCTACAGGTGAATATAGGCCCGTGAAGAAAAATGGGTTTATTGGGTAAATTACATCTTTAGGGTGAAATAGGTCCAGGGAGTTTTATAGTGCACAAAATGGAATAATAGGTACCGTAGAATGGTACCAGAAGTTCTATCTATCTATCTATAGCCCGACGCCCTAATCCCGCAATGGGTGGCCGCAGACAAAACGCCTTCAAGTCGCTCTGTCACCCACCATTTGACTGCCCTCCCCCCGACTAACCCCCCCTCCCTCATATACCTCTCAACTCCATCCCTCCACCTCATCCTTGGTCTTCCCCTCCCTCCCCCTCCCTCCACTTCACTTACGTACACCCTCTTAATCAGTCTTTCATTCTTCATTCTTTCCACTTGTTCAAACTACCTCAGTGTATTTCTCCTAAATTTCTCAACCACATCCACATCCACCCCACAACGTTCCTTTACTTCTTCATTCATCAACCTGTCCCTCCATGTCACTCCACATGCTCCTCTCAAGTAACTCATTTTCACTGCTCTCACTCTTGACTTGTTCCCCTCTAGCAAGGTCCACGCCTCGCTTCCATACGTCAGGGTAGGGATCACAGTACAGTACTATCATGTAGTGACTTTTTAACTTCCATACTCACACCAGAAGTTCATCAGAGGAAATGAGGTGCATCCTTGAGGGCCAGAGGGTTAATGGGATAAGATAAGCCTATGGGGTACAAGATATCCATGTGGGGAAAACAGGCCCATGAGACTAATATACGTCCATGGTGAGATATAGATCCATGGCGAAAGTACAGTAGATCTGTCGAGGAAATGGTGACATGGAAAAGAAATTGGTCCAAAGGGGGTAATTGCGTCAATGGGAAAAGGGAAAAATAAATCTCAGATGAAATGAGTTTATGGGAGATTATAGATCCATGATAGAAAATTGGTTCATGTGAGTATAGGTCCTGGGGAAAGCAGGTGGAAAGAGGATCACTCTCAGGATGTGTAGCACGAAACTGTCTGATAGGCTAGAATATATCAGATAGTTTGATATATGCATAGAGAGAATGACGTATAGATATAAAAATGCAACGATAGGTATATATAGATATAACTAGATAGATATACACATATTTAGATATGTACGTATTGATGCACATATGTATAATTGTGTTTGGAGAGAGAGAGAGAGAGAGAGAGAGAGAGAGAGAGAGATGATAACAGTGATCGTGAAAGATATGTACTGTAGATGACGAAGATGAAAAGGATGACAATGATGATTATAATAACTGAGGATGATAACACTGTTTTATACAATAATAATGTGATGAAAACAGTGACAATGGCCTATTTTTTCTCCAGGAAGTGTTTGGTCACAGTAGCCGTGTTCTCAGTGATCACAACGGCATTGTTATGGACTTCCTTCAGAGCCACCAGGGGGTTCATTAAGGCCATCACCTCACCCCACCCCTGTTCCTGCCAAAAGCCAAAGCACGTGCGAGGACGAGTGGATATAAAATCCTACCTGGATCAAAACCTCCCTTGGCTCAATGAATCAACCAAAATGCAACTCAAAAAACGCCATCCTAATCTGGCAGTGGAATTCCTGTATCAGTATAGCAAGAAGCGTGTGTGTTACCAGTTGCCCTTCATCACTGAGTAAGTATGGACATGGTAGCTTATTAAAACTTCCCACACCCCTTTGGGAAGTATTTTCTTTTTAATTCTTGTTAGTATTATAATTATTGTTTATTTGAAAACTGTGATATTTTTAAGGTTATTTGACCTTCTGCCTTCAAAATTGGTTAAATAAGCCGGAAAGCAATCCGCTTCTTTTTGCCAAATATGGTGGCAACCCTTCACCTAGATCTCCGGATATTATCTGGAGCACAGAAAACTTTGTCAGCCACGCCATCTCAAGAACTATTTAAGGTAGGAAGTTGAAATTTTACTACAATATTCCCTGAAGGCGGAAACAGGGCAGAAAGGAGAATGGTTCTAAACAGTAGCTTATGATCGAGATCGCCTTGGGTCAAGAGCTGGAACTTTTCCTGATATGCTGGATGTTAGCTAATTTTCTATAATGGATTAAAGCTACAGCCACCCATATTGGTGGACTTATAGACTGTGATGTCCTAAGGTGACAAGCAGATGATCAGTGACAAGCAGATGATCAGTGACAACCTCAAGGTCCCCTTACAGCTCAGCTTCTAGTAATCATTGGCTGTGGGAAGTTCTTCTTTATCAAAATTCTCCTTCGACAGTTTTACGTTGTTCTGGTTGTTTTTATTAAAACTTCCCACATTCCAGTAGGATTTTTTTCTTTTTATCAATATTATTATTATTTTTATTCCTAAATATTTTAAATATGCGATATTTCAAAACCTATTTTACCTACTGGAGAGCCCTCAAAATTCGTCAACTTAGTCTGCGTGCTGTCCAATTTTTTTTTTTTTTTTTTTTTTTTTTTTAATAGTGAAATCAGATATCAGTCCGTCAGCCAGATCTCCAGATATTTTCCTAAACAAAGAAAAGTGAGTCAGACACTTTACCCGAAGAACGACATAAGCTAAAAACCTGAAATTTTACTATAATATATCCCTAATGTGGACACAGTGCAGAAAGGAGAAGGGTTCCAATGAGCGGTTTATTCTCTGAGATCACTATCTATCTATCTATCTATTGCCAGACGCCTCAATCCCGTTTGGGGTGGCCACAAACGAATCGCCTCCAAGTCGCCCCTGTCCCCTGCCATTTCACTGCCCCTGCTCCCAACTCACACCCCCTCTCTCATATACCTCTCCACCCCATCCCTCCATCTCCTCCTCGGCCCCCCCTCCCTCTTCCCCCTCCACCTCACTCACATACACTCTCTTCGTCAGTCTTTTCACCCTCCATCCTCTCCACATGGCCAAACCACCTCAGTGTGTTCCTCATAACGCTTCCTATCACATCCACATCCACACCACAACGCTCCTTTATATCAACATTCGTCAGCCTGTCTCTCCATGTGACTCCACAGGCTCCTCTTAAATAACTCATTTCCACTGCTCTCACTCTTGACTTGTGTCCTTCCAACACGTCATCTCACCTGGGTTGAAAATTTGGGACTTTTCCGAATATTCCAGATGTCATCCAATTTTCAATGACAGATAAACACTAGAAGAACCATACTTGTTGGAATTATAGACTGTGATAAAGGAAGGTGACATGCAAAAGATTCGTGACCTTGACTACTGCCTTCAGTAAAAAAGTCAGGATTTTTCCGGATATTCTGAATGGCACTTAATTTTTCATGAAGGATTAAAGTTAGAGTCACTAAACTTGGCGGACTTACAGATGTGATGACCTAAGATAACATTCACAAGATCAGTGACCTTAACCTCAAAGGTCCCTTTATAGCTCGGCTTCTATTAGACAATGGCTGTTGGAAGTTTTTATCAAAATTGTCATTGGACAATTATACGTTACTCGAGTTCTCTTATCATTATTAAAACTTCCCACATCCCCCTGGAAAGCTTTATTATTCTTGTCAATATTATCATTATCATTACTTATCTTAAAACTGCAATATGTCGAAAGGTATTTGGTCAGCTGTGTGCTTGTTTTGGCCAAATATGGTGGCAATCCGTCAACCGAATCTCAGGATATTATCTGAAACAAAGAAAAATGAGTCAGCCACACTAACACAAGGTAAGAAGATTAAATCTAATTACAATATAGCCTTAAGTCGGACTCAGTGCGGAAAGGATTATGGTTCTAATCAGCTAAATAGTCTCTGAGATCGCCCTCAGCAACAACTTGGGACTTTTCTGGATATTTCAGAAATCACGTGATTTTTCATTAAAGGATAAAGCTAGTGCCACCAAACGTAAGGGGACATACACAAAATGGCTGAACCTGACCTTGAGGTCAAGGTCACGGATGCTATAAGGCCGCTGCCTTTTGGAAATGACTATGGTTGCAGTCAGTTGATTAGTCTCTGGAGATCGCCTGGGGTAAAAAAATTGGGACTTTCTGATTAATTCGGATGTCACCTAATTTTCCATGAAGGATTAAAGCTGGAGCCTCAAAACTTGTTAGATTTATAGACTGTGATGACATAAGGTGACACGCACTAGGTCAGTGACCTTGACCTCAACGTCCCTTTCTTACTTGGCTTCTCGCAGGGTTACAAGGCTAGGCAGTGGCTGTGGGAAGTTTTTCTTTATCAAATTTCTCTTTGGACAATTTTACAATATTCTAGTTATTATTAAAACTTCTCACATCCCTATGGGAAGATTTATTATTACTGACATCATCATCATTATCATCCGGACCTCCTTTCCCACCCAAGGGGACGGTGAGGAGTAGCAGTGTTCAGACAGCCCGATTTTGCCCAATCCAATGGGCCATGCTTCTATTCACTCATCATTCAAGGCCCCGAAATCCTGGCTCTATTGGATACGATAGATGAGGGCGCCCATCATTCACTCATTCACTGTAGAGATGCCATATGAACTCTACATTGAGTGACAAGTCAGAGGGGTTCCTGTACCTAGGAAAGCATTTACTACGCTGGGTGGTAACCAGATAACCGTAGTTTCTGGCAGGGTTAAGTGTCCCCCAGATTCTCCTATCCAAAATCACATAATCATAGCAGCCGTTTCAGAGATTATTATTGACAATATTATAATTATTCCTACTTATTTTAAAACTGCGATATTTCAAAGGCTATTTCGCCTAGTGCCTTCTAAATTTATCAAATTAGTCAGCTGTCCGCTTCTTTTGACCAAACATGGTGGCAGTCCGTCAATCAGATCTCTGGATATGATCCAGAACACAGAAAAGTGATTCAACCATGCTATCTCTAGAACCGCCTAAGCTATGAAGCAGAATTCTATTTCGATACAGCCTTAAGGCAGGCACAGTGCGGAAAGGAGTATGTTTCTAATCGGTTGATCATTTTCTGAGATCGTCTTCGATCATAAACTGGGACTTTTCTAGATATTACGGACGTGACCTAATCTTCCATGAAGGATTAAAGTCAGATCCAAAACTTGGTGGAGTTATAGACTGTGATGAGGAAAGGTGAAATGCATAAGATCAGTGACCTTGATCTCAAGGTCCCTTCCTAGCTTGGCTTCTAGTGGAGCTACATTGCTAAGAAGTAGCTGTGAGGATTTTTTTTTAATTGTCTTTGGGCGATTTTATGGCATTCTAGATATTACTGTTACTACTACTACTACTACTACTTTTTTTTTCGATAAATCACCTCCATCCATCGGGGAATTATATTGTGAAGATCAAAACCAACCTTCCTAATACAGTTCACCATTTGGAGTTGTAATGTGAAGGTTAACACTAACCCTCATATTACAATCCGTTGTCCCCAAGCACGCCAATCATGCGACTCTCGACCACTATAGCTTCATAATCCATACCCGCCAGGGAGACAGGCCCTGAGGGCTGATGATCTTGTGCCCCTGAGACATAGCAGAACAGACCTCACGAGGGAGAATGACAATCGACATCTGATCCAGGTCATAACAGAACTCTGCGGTTGACGTTTCTTCTCAGAAAGAACCTCTGCCAGTCTCGAGTAGAATCTCACTGCCTCTGGACCCATCCCGCCTGATGTCGTGAACACAAGGGGAGTGAATCGACCGTGGTCCACATGTTGGATCCTTTCTTAATAATTTCTATTTTTTCTTGTTCATTCCTTTTGTGTGCTGCTTCGAGAGACAGTTCACGATGACATGCTGCCATGGGATCGAATATCCTGATGTCGAAGAATGCCCTCTGCCCACGTGCCCAGAAACCTCGAGCACTAACATCCACTCTTACATCATTTGATGTGTTTGCTGTTCTGTGGGTGAAGTGCTCGCCGTCCAGGGGTAGCAGAGCTGGCTCAATCGTGACATCATGGCATATTTCCTGCAGCATTTTGGCAGTGAGGTCTCGTACTTCATCGTGTTAGATGCAAACAAAGCCTCCCTTCTTGCATACCATTGCATGGTTTGCATCAAAGGCAGTGGCACAGGCACAGTGTTGAGGTAGGTTCTCTATTGGCCACCCATATCTCAAGGCTATGGCATCAATAAATTCTTGTTTGTTGAAGTGGAAGCCTTTTGCCTTGAGAGGCAGGGTTGTGAGCCAATTCCGATGCCCCAACCTCCTGTCAATTTCAACTCTTCTGGCACTGGTGTTAAAAGCTAGTATAGGCCTAAATCCTGTAGGGGGTTGGTGACCTCCCACAGCGTACACACAAACACGTGTCGCGTGAGTGCTGCCACCCCAGAGCTGTTTGATATATTTATTTTAATTATGAAAGGAGTCGCTCTCTTCCCACTCTTTATCCCTTCAAATTTTCTTTTGCAATTATACTTGCTAAATTAATTAGCAATGTTAGAAGTGCTAGAAGTAAATAATAATTAGAATATTTTTAGAGCAACACTGCCAAATTTTTATGCCACGTTTCTCTATTATCGTATAATATAGTATGCAGAATAGTTGTATTCTTCCTTGATACATGTCAGCACTTTCATTACAGTTATATTAGTATGAGTTATGTTTATGTATCATTCCTACTACACAAACCACAGGCGTTATACATCGTAGGGTTAGGAAACATGGCAATAGTGTAGGGAGGGGGTGACTCCACCCAAACCCTATGTTACGAGGAGGAACACTATAGTATCGGTATTGGTGGTGGAGAGGGACGCCTGCACGTGGTGGCACTGATATCACAAGTGGAAAGGTTGGGTGGCAGGGAGACAGGTTAGAGCTGTCATTCTTTATTTTCCCCCTAACGTTTTGGGCTAAGCACAGGACCCATCTTAGAGAAACTGGGGAGAGAAAATTAAGACTTAAGTTGTACCTCTGTCTCTCTCCCACTCAACATTTCCACTTGTCGTAATGGACCAGCTGCCTACTTCATCTTAGGAAGGTGTTAAGCTCTTCAGTACGATGACCCTCTTTGCTTATTTATTCCTGCTACCTCCAGACGTCTGTAATCAACTCCAGGAGGACCTAATTTAGCCTTAAAGAATACATGATGCCAATATTTAACCCATCCACTGCGGTAAATCTCTCCTGAACTGAATAAAATCGTCTGGAGGCAGCAAGAATAAATGGAAAAATAAGTCACCGAACTGAAGGTGTTACTGGACAGCCTCTCCCTCCTCCTCCTCCATGTTCGTTGTCTCTCTTGCTGAATAAAATCGTCTGCCGCTACCAAGATTGCCTGAAACCCCTTCCCCCCAGGACGTATCTCTAGCTTTAGTTCTTGCTACCTCCAGACGATTCTGGAGAGAGAGAGAGAGAGAGAGACCTAGTAGTGACTGTAAATGTAGGTGCCTGTATCTGTTGCCTGCAGTACAAAATGTGTCCCCAGGTAACTATAATCAAGTGAAGGCAGCGATAACACAATGAATAAAGGTGTTGTTGTTGTGGCATCGGGCTTCTTATCTGACACAAGAGACAGCTGAACTGCAGGATGAAGTTGTCCTTTTTTGCAGTTCAATCATTTCCTGTGGCACACCCTCGGGGAGCTGCATAGGGCCTCGATGAACTCACACCACCACATCCTATCTTGTGCTAACTCCTCAAGATCTCCCCAACACTCATCTCCAGCTTCCCGTCTCATTGTCCTCACCCACGTCTCTTTTGGCCTTCCTCTACCTCTCCTACCAGCGCTGCCACCAACCCTGGTTTACCTCGTGCCTATTCCCTGTCTCCTATACACATGTCCTAAGCCACTTCCATCGTGAGAATCTAACATATTCATCGATCGGCTGCCAAACTCCCGTTATTTCTCTAATTCTACTATTTGCTATCCTTTCCCCCACCCACTTAATTCCTAATATTCTTCTAAGTGCTTTATTTTCAAACACCAAGAATTTATTTTCCATAGTCACTGTCCTGTACCAAGACTCGTGTCCATAAATTAAGATACTCCTAACCATTACCTTATAAAGTTTGATTTTTGTATGCACAGAAAAATTGTTATTCCAAATATTTTTAAGCATTCCCATTGCCTGATTAGCCTTCTTTAACCATTCCTCAGAATTCAAAGTTCAAAGAACCATCCTTGGCTAAATAAGTACCTAAATAGTTTAAACCTATCAACTTGCTTTACAACCATACCTCCCAATTACACATTCCTGCGCATTTTCCATATTCATATTGATTATTTCAGTTTTTCCACAATTAATAACCAAACTCGACCTTGCGACCTTCAACTGCACCAAACAGTCCAACACTCTCTGCATCTCTTCTGGCCCATCACAAAATCAAAACTATATCATCTGCATAATCTAAATCCAAAAAGTTTCCTGTTCTCTCCCAAAGTATACCTGCACCGGTTTCTGTTCCAACACGTTTCATAATGTAATCAATGACCAATATAAATAGTAAAGGCGATAGAACACCACCTTGAATTACTCCGGACTTGACTTCAAACGAATCACTCAGACAACCATCAACCATCACTTTACAAAATGTGTCCTCATGCATGTTCATAATGACCCTCACAAACTCCTCTGGTATTCCATAATGTCTCATGATCTTCCCCATAGACTCTCTCGAAACACTACAAAAAGCCTTTTCCAAATCAACAAAAACAAAGACTTAACGGTACTCTCATTTCATTAACTTGCTGCATCAAATGCCTAACTATAAAGATCTGATCATTGCAACCACGTCCCTTTCTAAAACCAGCCTGTTCATCCCTCAGAATACCCTCAACCACCGGCTCAAACCTATTTAACAACACCTCTACTGAAAACTTTCAAAGCTATCGGTGACAAAGATGATTCCCCTCCAATTACCACATTCACTCAGGTCTCCTTTCTTCGGAACTTTAACAATTACACCATTCTTCCAAACTGATGGTAGTAACCCCTGTCACCCATATCTTATTGAATAGCTTGGTCAAGATCATTATTAATCTATCCCCCTCCACTTTAAACATTTCCGGAAATAAACCATCCTCCCCTGGTGCCTTATTATTCTTTAACTGTTTTACTGCTTTCTCCACTTCTGCAAGCCTCAACTCTCCTGTTTCTATATTTAAATCTTCCTGACCAGACGGTATATCCTCTTCTGGTGGTATTGGTCTATTAAGAACTGTCTCAAAAATGCTCTTTCCATCTATTTTTAATATCTCCATCTTTTGGTCAATAAATTTCCTTCCCACTGTCTCTAATTGGTATTTCCTTGCGTTTACCTGCATTACCACTCAGTTCTCTAATCGATTCATATGCTATTCTTTGACTCTGTCCATCATTTTTTTTGTTTATTAGGATTTCAGTTCTCTGCAACCTTTTCTATCCACACATCTTCTTTTATCTCTCCTAGCTAACCTTCTTACTTCTGAATTCAAACTCCAGTACGCAGCTCTTGCTAATTCAATCTCTTGTTCATCAACGCATTGCATCTCACTCCTCAATTTAGCCTCACCTCTCTTTTTTATCATATCCCACGTTTCCTCTGATATCCATTTCTTTCTCCTGAATCTATGTCTCCTTCCAATCGTACATTCAGCAGTCTCATGCAAAACTTTGTTCACATCCTCCCACATCTCATCTACACTTCTCTCCCCCTCTTCCAACGTTTCCAACACCAAAAACCTATTTCTGCATTCTAATCTGAATTCCTCCTTTTCTTCTCCTTCCCTTCTAAGCTTAACAATATCGTATCTACCAACACCAGATTTTTCCTTCTTCTGATTTTTTAAGTTTAAACCTTATTTTTTGCAATGCTGAGTTCATGGTCACTACCAATATCCGCTCCCCGTTTAACATGAACATCTAGCAGAGAACTTCTATGCCTCCTACTGATAGCGGATGTGATCAATCTGATTTTTATATTTTCCACACGGCGACACCCAAGTTGTCTTGTGTATATTACCCAATGCTGAAAGAGTGTGCCCCCGATGACTAAGTCATTTGCTAGACAGAAGCTTCCAAACCTCACTCCGTTTTCACTCATCCTACTACCAACCTCCCATCTTACCCATACATGCCTCAAATCCCTTTACATTTGAACAGCCCATTACTGCACTAAAGTCTCCAACGCAGATCAAAACATCATGTCTAGAGTACCCTTCCTACTCCTCTTTGCAACTTTTCATAAAATGTTTCTTTCCATTCATCGAGTGCATCATTAGTAGGTGCATAAAACAAAAACAGACTGATGTTGCCATGATTTGATTTAAACCGTGCTTATTTATCTGGACTTTAGTAAAGCTTTTGATAGGTTCCAACAAGAAAGGTTAGTTAGAAAGGTTCGAGCACACGGTATAGACGGCGATATCTTAAAATGGATAGAATCCTGGCTGAAAAGGACGAAAGCAGAGAGTATTAATAAATGGAACTAAGTCGGACTGGGGATTAGTAACTAGCGGAAATTGTACCACAGGGTTCAGTACTCAGTCCCTTATTATTTATCATATATATAAATGATCTAGACTTAGGAGTCAAACTAGCAGCATCAGCAGAATTTGCCGACGATACAAAAAATAGGGCGTATCATTAACTCGACTGACGATTGCCATAACTTACAGAAAGACCTCGATACATTGTCCAAATGGTCTAAAAAATCCTTGGCAAATGGAAATTTAACGTTGAAAAATGTAAAGTACTTAACGTAGGCAAGACCATTGGAGATACTAAATACAGCTTAGATAACAAAAAAGAAATTAGCCAAATCGGAATGCGAGAGAGAGATCTAGGAGTTATGATTAGTAACGACCTTAAACCTAGGCAACAGTAGTATTAATGCGATGAAATAAAGCAAATAGGGTCCTAGGAGTTTATTTCGAGAAGCGTGAGCAATAGATCATCTAAAGTAATACTAAAACTTTATCTAGCATTAGTAGAGGCCACATTTAGACTACGCAGTACAATTCTGGGGTCCCTTACTATAGAATGGATATTAATTCGTTAGAAAATGTACAGAGAAGAATGACTAAAATGATACATGACGTCCGGAACCTCTCATATGAAGACAGACTGAAAAGACTAAGTCTGCATTCGCTAGAGAGGCGTAGAGTAAGGGGAGACTTAATTGAGGTGTTTAAGTGGATGAATGGTATAAATAAGGGAGATATTAGCTTAAGGTACTTAAAGTGAGCATACAGGATAGAACTAGAAATAATGGTTTCAAACTAGAAAAATTCCGTTTCAGTAAGGAAATCGGTAGAAATTGGTTTGGTAATAGAGTAGTAGACGAATGGAATAAGCTACCTAGTAAAGTAGTTGCTGCCTCTTCCATTTGAGAGTTTCAAGCATAGGCTAGATAAGCATATGACCAAATAAGGGGTGGATATAGAATAAAGAAAATCTTATAACCAATACTAATTCAAAAAAAAAAGAATTTTCTTTTTCCAGGTTACACTATGATAGTCTCTATTCTCCTTTCACACTTTCCTGTAAAATGTCCACGCCAGTTTTTTCTATACGGCGTGGTGTTCTTTCTGACTTTTTCCTGCCGGCTTCGGCTGGGAGGGTTTGGAGGGCGGGGGAGAGCCTTCTTCTTTGCTGTCACTTATCTCATTCTAGTAGTTCAGTTACTCTTCTGTAGGAGCTGCCTAGCATGGGCCAACCGGCCTACTGCAGTTATCCTCTCTTCTTATGTTCTTATGTTCTTATAACAATCGCTCATCCTATAGGATCCCACTCACATAAAGCCTTCATTTGCCTTACAACCCAGCAACAATCCTACTCCCTGATAATACATTTCCATCCTGTCGGCCAGATATCAATAAACGTATACCATCCCTCCAAATCCAACTTATCTGACTCCAGTTAATCTAGTTTCTGTCAGAGCACACATATCAAGTCCGTAATTTTGAAAAAACCTTCACTAACTCATCGATTTTACCGTCATGATTTAGCGTTCTTACATTCCAGTTACCAATTTTAATTGTATTTTTTGCATTAACAAAGGAATTAAATTGTAATTGGGGCAACCGTGAGATTCTTAGCACCCCCTGCCCATTTATGGGCTGCACGGGACTGGGGGCCATTATTGTTCTTTCAGAGTCCATCAAGGTTTCTTGGCTAACTTCCTGAACACCTCGCCACTGTGTTGCAGTCGCAGTAGGCAGCTAACTTCCCGCCCTGATTGCCCACACCCGAAAGACCCAGCTATGCTGTAGCCAGTCACGTGCCGGCATGCTTCCCAGCCATTTCACTCTCAAGTAGTTCCTCTGCCTGGATGTGAGAGGGATGTTTGTAGAGCAAGGAAGAGTGGCTGTGCGTGATAGAAATGAATGGAGAGAAATTGTGAATGAATAAATGATGACGCAGCCTTGGGGGGATATTCTCCTACATTTGTCTGATCAGCTGATCAGGCAGATGCGGGTAAAGGGATGGGTCTATTATGATGTGGCAGGTGTAAACCAGATCTGCTGTGGGGCCTTGCTGTGGATGTCACTGATTGCACGGCGCAATTGTCCCTCGTGCGGTGAGGAATTGTCCCTTCTCCCCCTTGGGGCTAAGATGCCAATGACCGTGTTAGAGAGGATGGGTAAGTGTCGACCTGTCTCGGCTACACCACTTTCCTTGGGGGAAGCATCCTGTGTGTGTGTGTGTGTGTGTGTGTGTGTGTGTGTGTGTGTGTGTGTGTGTGTGTGTGTGTGTGTGTGTGTGTGTGTGTGTGTGTGTGTGTGTGTGTGTGTGTGTGTGTGTGTGTGTGTGTGTGTGTGTGTGTGTGTGTGTGTGTGTGTGTGTGTGTGTGTGTGTGTGTGTGTGTGTGTGTGTGTGTGTGTGTGTGTGTGTGTGTGTGTGTGTGTGTGTGTGTGTGTGTGTGTGTGTGTGTGTGTGTGTGTGTGTGTGTGTGTGTGTGTGTGTGTGTGTGTGTGTGTGTGTGTGTGTGTGTGTGTGTGTGTGTGTGTGTGTGTGTGTGTGTGTGTGTGTGTGTGTGTGTGTGTGTGTGTGTGTGTGTGTGTGTGTGTGTGTGTGTGTGTGTGTGTGTGTGTGTGTGTGTGTGTGTGTGTGTGTGTGTGTGTGTGTGTGTGTGTGTGTGTGTGTGTGTGTGTGTGTGTGTGTGTGTGTGTGTGTGTGTGTGTGTGTGCCCTAGTCAAAATGACCTGAGTAGGTTATTCCTTGGGGATTGGGAGCCATTCCTCACCTCACCTGTCCTCACTCCCTACATCCACCCCTCCCCTTCTTTCTCTCTCTCTCTCTCTCTCTCTCTATGTCTATTTGCCTCTCTCATATACAGTATACATATATATATAGATAGATAGATAGATAGACAGATATATAGATAAATCGATCTACAGAAAAACAGCCAGATAGATATAGGTAGAAATAGACAAGTAGACGGATAGATAGTTGTGTGTGTGTGTGTGTGTGTGTGTGTGTGTGTGTGTGTGTGTGTGTGTGTGTGTGTGTGTGTGTGTGTGTGTGTGTGTGTGTGTCCCTGGGAAAATGACAGTTCCACAAGGTGACGTCTCTCGAGGTGGAAAATCAACCGTGCTTTGTCAACCTTTTTTAATTTTCATCTATGTGTGAATTGGAAATGTCAGATTCCTGGCCAGATATAAGGAGCCTGCACTGGATGTATATCTCATTCAGTTGGCACTCCAGTTGTTGTAGACGTCTCGGCATCAATTATTTTACTCATCGAAATCCTGTATCACGGAGCATCTGGCCAATGACAGAAAATGCACAAGAAACCGCATCGTAGGAATGGCCATGGCTGGATCAACCCCCTCAGAAATAGCAAGACACCTGGGAATATCAAGAACGACAGTATATTTTTGGTTGAGGCGATAATGAAGTAGAAGAGGAAATGTTGATGCGCGCAAGTCGCCTGGAGTAACAAAGAAAACTACTGCAGAGGAAGAGAGAAGAATTGTGGAAGCAGTTAACCGAAATCCTTTTCTAAGAGCAGTGAAGTTAAAAGGCAGTTGCAGTTAACGGTGCCGGACAGGACAGTGAGGAGAAGACTTCATTCATCAGGTTTTCGATGCCACGTTGCAGCTGTAAAGGAAAAAATGACGGAGAGCCTAATAGAACGCGGCCTTTCAGTTTGCCCAGCGATACTGTGACAGCAAGGGCTCGACTTCTGGGCTAGGGTAATCTTCTCAGACGAAAAGACCTTCTCGGTCATGCAGCCATGGGAAAGTGCATTGCTGGAGGATGACCAACACTAGGTAAGACCTGCATTCATTTTTGAATCCTTAAACATGTTCTTCCATCATCACATCTATCGGTTATTGTTTTAGAGATAAAATAAGCAATTAGAACCATTTTCTTTTCTATTATTATTATTAGATTGAACCGGTGAAGGTTTATATTCAAGGGGTGGTTGGGGTTATTGCTCACGTAATGCCACTCAGGGTTGTGAGGCTTGTCACTCTCATCTTAAATGTCAGGACCAACATGCCTAGCCCCGGGCTCCTACGCTCCTCATGGAGCAAGGTAGGATTGGATGATGATGAAGATGATGATGATTATTATTATCGTTATTATTATTATTATTATTATTATTATTATTATCATCATCATCATCATCATTATCATCATCATTCAGACATTCGGGACGTTTATGAAATAACTCGAAATATATTCGGCTTTCAGTGGTTTGGGATATAATCCATATCCAGCCCGGCAGAGACCAATCGATACCTTAATCCTTAATCACTTGATCATCCGCATTGATCACTGTTTTCCTACGACAGATATAACGAGGCGAACATCTTTTACGAGGGAAGGAGCGGCCACGTCACTTGCAATGTGTGGGGGTGGATCCATCTATATGGTGCTGGGGAGTTGGCTCGGATTGAGGGAAGATTCACCGCTGATACTTACCTTGAAATTTTAGAAGAGGTGATGCTTCCTTCCAGTACGGAGCCTATGCTCTCCCCACTTACCCAGAGAAGATCCTCTTAATGAGGACAATTGTAGTGTTCACACGGCAAGAATAGTGAGGAGGTGGTTCGATGAACGAAATGATGTGGACCTCTTTGCCCCTGGCCCAGTAAGTCAATGTGACTTAAATCCCATCGAAAATGTGTGGGGAAACATGGACAATTCCTGAGAACAGGAAATGGAGAGAACGCCAGCAAATCTGTTCCAGCATACTCAACGGGAATGGGAAGTCATGCGCAGGAAACAGCACATAATCTATAATCATGTCAGCTCTATGCCAAACCGCCTGCAAGAAGTGATTAGAAATAATGGAGGTTGGACACGATACTGATCGAGAGAGAGAGAGAGAGAGAGAGAGAGAGAGAGAGAGAGGAAGGCAAATGTTAAGAGGCAGAGTGTAAGCAGACGCGGAGCTTAAAAAGCTGGCTACATTTGTCCTAACCGCGAACTGTAGTTATCTTTAAATGTGTTAAAATGCTTTGTTTATTTTATAATAACATATTTTATTTATTTTATAATTATATCAATAAAATCATACTTTGCCACTGACATTATCATTCACCCTACAGAACCTGAGAGAGAGAGAGAGAGAGAGAGAGAGAGAGAGAGAGAGAGAGAGAGAGAGAGAGAGAGAGAGGAGAGAGAGAGAGAGAGGCATAGACGGGGACGGATCTGGTGATGATTATGGGAGCGTGTGGTGAAATGAAAGATTGCCCCATGCTCTTGGATACCGGAGCATGTCGATCGCTCATTAATCAAGGAACCTATGAGAATTTGGGTGAGACCAAGCCTGGAGCTCAGACCGTATCAAGGACGAAGGTTAGTATCCGTAAGTGGTAATGAGCTTGAGGTGGTAGGAGTGGTTAGCCTGCCTATAGGGTTGGCTGGTCACACCTACGAGAGTGAATTAGTAGTGGTGAGGAACTTACCGTGTACTATTTCAGTGATTCTAGGTTCCGATTTTATTTTCGCTCGGAATATATGTATTACACCAGATCCGTTGTGCATAGAGATCGATGGGGAGAAGGTAGAATTACAGTCGGGAGAGGAGAATCTTTCGCATAGATGGTGCTTCCTCCTTGCATGTAGTTGAAACCGGCTTATCAGATGACCAGGAGTATATCTCTGGGCGTTGTATGACGAGTGAGACAGTCGTGACTGATCCGTTCACAAGTGGAATGATCTCGTTAGAGACTGAAATTTCAGGATGGTCCTTTGGGTTATTCTCACCTAATCCTGGTAGTACTTTCGATGCTAAGTGCTGTGGCCAGGGATTGTACAGATGGTCCCGGGCGAGGCGGGAGGAAAGTCCAGGGTTTATGTTGCCTACACCTAACGCCACCCCTGACCGGGTCGAGTATATCTGGCAGGTACAGGGTGGGGACAATAGAACCGTTTGAGGAGATAATGTGGGACGAGGATCAGGAGGATGAGCAAGGGCAAATAACTGGTGTGACACAGGGAGAAGAGAGATTAACTAAGCTCTTTCTAAAAGTAGATGAGTTATGTCCACCGGAGACTAAGGAGAATGATGCTCTCAAACGTCTAGTGCGAAAGCATCCTCAAGTGTTTGCCTTGCCTGATGAACCACTGAATATTACACCTTATTTCCTCCATCACATCTGTGCTACAGGACTGGATTTGTAAACCGTCGTCCTTATAAGGTACCGGTTAAGTATCACGAAACTCTTAGGGCAACAGCTAAATGAACTAAGGGAGCTAAATATAATACGTCCTTCTAGATCACCATATTGTTCACCCAATTCTTTGGTCCCGGTGGCCAAGAAGACAATGGTGGACCAAGAATTTGTCTCGATTTTCGCCATTTGAATAAGCAGATTACATCAGATCCCCTTCCCATTGCCAAACATTGCACAAATTCTTTCCCAGTTAGGAGAAAATACTGCATTCAGTAGCTTGGATTTGAGGCAAGGATACCATCAGATCCCTCTGGATGAGGCCGTCACGACCGCTGATCGCATTTTCCTCACCAGACGGTCATTACCGGGAAGCTCATAATAGTCTACCGTTTGGCTTAAAAGATGCCTCTGCTGCGTTCCAAAGGATCGTTAACGAAGTCCTGATAGGACTGACAGGGCGTATCAGTCATACTTACCTGGATGACATAATTGTCTGTGGTGGAGGATTTTGATTCACATGTACAGAACCTAGATGAGGTCCTTGCCAGACTTAAGGAAGCTCACCCTCTTACTCTTAAGTTAGAGAAGTGCAGTTTTTTCAAGGATGAAGTGTCTTACCTAGGACACTTAATTTCTGCAGAAGGCTTGCGGCCCCAACCGGATAAAGTCCGAGCCATAAGAGAAATTGCTGTTCCTAAGACACTGAAGGAACTCCAGTCTTTCTTAGGGTTAGTTAATTATTACCGTAGATTCATAAGTGACTATGCTAAGATTGCTCTGCCTCTCACAAAACTGACTCGTGGAAAGAAGGAAGTGAAAAACAGTAAACAAAAAATCGAGTGGAACGATGAGGCTTGGATCAAGCTTTAGAAGTCTGAAAAGTAAGCTTACTGACGACATCGTACTCAAGTTTCCCTCCTTTGATAAACCATTCTATCTGACAAACTGACGCGAGTGGTACTGCGATAGGTGGGGTATTACAACAGGAAGATAGAGGATGGACAATCTTAGACCGTTGACATATTTTAGCAGAGCATTAAATACAAGCTGAGCTTAATTATGCCACTATCGAGCAAAGAAGCCTTAAGTATTGTGTACGGATTGCGGATAAATCGGCCTCTTGTCTTGGGATACAAAGTGATTGTGCAGACGGATCACCGACCCCTCCACGTGGCTCTTTAATCGTGAAGGAGCCTTCTGGCAGAATAGCAAGATGGCAGATACCGGTACAGGTTGTCGAATACGACTTAGAGGTATCCTACCTGCCAGGACACCAGAACCGAGTGGCTGACGCCTTGTCACGTCTTCGCAGAGAGCAAAACGAAGATATAGAACTTATAGGCTGTTCACGAGGTAAGTAGAGAGTGGAGGACCACGACACATGGTCTTCTCATAGCCTTCATCAGCCTCTGAACCACGTAGTCTCTGTCTGCTTATGCTTGCACTCCTCATAGTCCTAATCAGACCTCAGAGCCTACCTATCCAAGCCGTAATATTACTGTTATCCTGTGTTCTTTTTTATCAAGTTTCTTCTTTTTTTAACTTTTTTCTGGCCCCATTCATGCCATTCTGCGTTTTGTTTCAGTCTTTTGCTCTCTTTATCTCATACTCTGTTCTTTTTGTTGTTTTACTTCCTCAGCTCTTTATCTCTTATCCCACCTCTTTTCTCTCGTACTCTTGCCACGGTTCTGCCAATTAAATATTTCACGGCTTTGATGCAGATACGAGGCTGTAAGTAATGACCAGGCAAGACGATATATTGAAGCCGTTGCGAATCAAACAGACATATATGGTAAAATGTCAGACACAGACTTACACATGCACTTCTAAACTGAACTGGAGTAAAGATATATATATATATATATATATAGAGAGAGAGAGAGAGAGAGAGAGAGAGAGAGACAAACAGAGTATAAATTTTTCTTTACAGAACACAACTCACACACCGTAAACACACACAGACACAGACACACACACACACACAGATACACACACACAGACAGACACACACACACCATCTTCTACTTGTACACAGAACCGCCGAAACTTGGACTGTTACACCCGTAGACTTTCAGAGAGCATAATTTCTTATAAAGCGATTTTATGGGCGACCGAAAGTTAGGTTAGGGTCACTTTGAAGTGGCAGGGTTTTGGTCTGATTCGATAATTTTTGGTTGGATTGGGTTCAGATCGACTACATATAGACGGATTAGGTTAGATTGCTTTAGAATAGGTCGGTTTTGATATATTTACATGGGTTCTATTGGGTTGGGTTAGGGCTGGGTTAGGTTCGGTTGGATTTGGTCATTTGAGGCTTGACTGGGGTTGGGTTAGGGTCGGGTATGGTATGGTTAAGTGAGACTGGATAGGATTACGTAGGGTTAGATGCGGTTAGGCTGCATCAGAATTAGTTAGTTTAGGTATGGGGAGGTTACGTGAGATAGTGAGGTTAAATACAATTAAACTGGGTTAGGTGAGGTTAAGTTAGATTAGTTTGGGTTATTTTAGGTTGAATTAGGTCACTCGAGGTTAGGCCAGGTTCAGTTCCAGCAAATATGATTAAGTTAGGCGAGACTGGCCTAAAATATGACTCAGAAAACGTTATAAACACAACCCCCTCCTCCCATCTGATTCTGTGACCTACGTCTTGGCTTCAGTCTTTCTCTCCCTATTTCACTCTCTCGTAAAAGTCTTGGTCCCAGTCGAAACGCCTAAATTTACTGCATTGTCAAAGTGGTTTATGCATTGCGGTCTTTTGTTGGTCGGTCCTTCCAAAGCCAAGTATCGCACGAGGTGGACGTGGTTTTGTGTGTGTGTGAGTGTGCGTGTGCGCTTAAAACTGTGTGTACTTGAGTAATGCCCACATGCACACACAAAGGCCAGGACAGTAGTGTGTGTGTGTGTGTGTGTGTGTGTGTGTGTGTGTGTGTGTGTGTGTGTGTGTACAGTAGTGTGTGTGTGTGTGTGTGTGTGTGTGTGTGTGTGTGTGTGTGTGTGTGTGTGTGTGTGTGTGTGTGTGTGTGTGTGTGTGTGTGTGTGTGTGTGTGTGTGTACTTGCCTGATATCCACATGCATACACACAAAGGCCAGGACACACAGAGTAGTTGTTTATGTGTGTGGGTTTATGAATAGACTACACTTACATACACTCAGGCCAGGACAGACATAGGGTAGTGTGTGTGTGTGCGTATGTGTTAACAGAATACACATACAGAGTACCATGTGTGTGAACAGAATATGTAGAGTAGCATGTGTGTGTGTACGTGTGAATAGAATACACATGTAGACGTGTGTGCTACCCACACTGACACCCTCTAATTCTTTCAGCCAGGATTGGAGACGTAGCGTGTATATGCCAGGACTCCATATTATAATTACAAATCATAATAGATAGCATGATGGATAGACAGATAGATAGAAGCAGCAAGTACGTGTGGACATTCAAGTGCATATACATACATACCAGTTCTCACAAACCACTTACTAAAGTCAGTCAATAATATCTTTACAAACACTCCCGACGCAGTGCCAAACTGATATAGGTTTCATATGCACCCTTTTTTTTTTTTTTTTTTAGGGAATTATTTTTATTAAAACTTAAGTATTCTTTAGTATTTTGCTTTTATTATTTTTTTATATACACAATTTCCACTCCAGTAACTCTCTCAGAATGACACCAAGGTGTAATGTACAAAATAATTCGCTATGGAAAACGTGTTAGAAAATCTCAAGAGTCACATATAATATGGGCCAAAACCTTATGACATCTAACCTTCAATCCGATGACTTAACAGTAATGAGGGGGAAGTGAAGACTAAAGCTCACCCTTTCAAGTAGGAAAGTCTGCTTCCTAAATGAATAAAATTGCTTTGTCGGTATCCACACAATAATGAACCCCTTCAAAACGATGTCTACTAGATTTAATTATTGCAACTACCAGGAGATTTTTATTCAACTTATGACATCTCAAAACCTCTTCACCTTAAGTGGAACTGCCGAGACAGACAAAGAAAGAGACAGACGGAAGCAGAGACTAACAGAGAGACAGAGGCACAGGCTGAGGAAGATTTCGAGAGAGAGATTGGATCAGTTACAAGGAGAGGGAAAACTTAGAGGAGAGGAAATCAGGTAACTTGAGAAGGGGTAGAAAGACCGAGAGAGAGACTGAGACAGAGAGAAGGAGGCAGAGACAGAGAACATGATGCAGAGGTGAGTGCATGCAACTGAAAGAGGTAAACGTGAGAGGATGCGGGGTTTGGAAGTGGAGGAAATGGAACTATTCTCTCAGTCCAAAATGGAAGAGGCTGAAAGAGTGCGCACATATTCATTCACGCAAACACTGATACAAGCACTGATCAGCGCATGCACGCACACTAATACACGCAGGCACTGATACACGCAGGCACTAATAGGCACTGATACACGCAGGCACTAATAGGCACTAATACACACAGGCACTGAATCACATAGGCACTGAATCACACAGGCACTGATACACACAGGCACTGATACACTATCTATCTATCC
This sequence comes from Coenobita brevimanus, assembly GCF_032717465.1. Lineage (NCBI taxonomy): Eukaryota > Metazoa > Arthropoda > Malacostraca > Decapoda > Coenobitidae > Coenobita > Coenobita brevimanus. The sequence continues at coordinate 5,725,411 of NC_137009.1, forward strand.
ATCTATATACCTAGGCTGCTTCCCCCAAGGAAAGGGAGGTAGCCAAGACAGGACGACACACTCCCCATTTACTCATCCATTCAAAGACGTTCATTCCCATCTTAGCCCCAAAGGGGAGAAAGGACAGATCCTCACCGCACCACACTGCACAAGGGTCAACTGCGCAATGCAATCAGTGACATCCGCAGCAGGGCCCGACAGCAGAGCTGCTTTACCCCTGCCACATCATAACAGTCTCATCCCCTTACCTGCACCTGACCTGAAATAGCTGATCAGACCAAATGGGGGAGGATATCCCCTCAGGGCTGCGTCATCACTTATTCATTCACAATTTCTCTCCACCCATTTCTGTCACGCACAGCCACTCTTCCTTGCTCAAAAGACGTCCCTCTTGCATCTAGCGCTCTCTTCACACTGTCCATCCATCCTATTTGTGGTCTTCCTCTCAGCCTTACACCTCTCACATCATATCTAGTTATCTTTTTCACCAATCGCTCATTATCCATTCTCTCCATATGCCCAAACCATCGCAACACCCTCTGCTCACCTCTACCAGCCATCTCCCGAACAACTCCAGTTCTCCTTCGCACTTCATCAGTCCGTACTTTTCGATCCATACACGTCAATTCCCACATACTCCCTCAGACACCTCATCTCCATTACATTCAAACTTTTCCTCTCTGCTACACCCATATTCCATGTTTCCAGCCCCATACAATGCAGTCGGTACCACAACACCCTCATACAGCCTTCTCTTTTACATCCATTCTAAGCAAAACGACATCTAAACACTTTTTTCATTCCTCCCAGCACCTTTCCTACTTCATTTATTCTAAACTTCACTTCTGCATCTATTCTTCCATCCATAGAAACATGTGACCCTAGATATTTAAAACACTCTACCTCCTCAAGCAACTCGCCATTCAAAACTATATTCATCCCACTACCATCTACCAACCTCGTACACTTCATCACTTTACTCTTATTCTCATTTACTTTCAATTTCCTCCTTTCACACACCCTTCCAAACTCCTCTACCAACTGTCTCAATCTCTCCTCTGAATCAGCCACCAGTGCAGTATCATCTGCAAACAGCAGCTGCTTCAGATTCCACTCTCCACCATCAACATTCACCAGACTCAGACCTCATCAACATTCACCAGACTCAGACCTCCACCTAGAACTCTTGCATTCACCTCCCTTACAACACCATCCATGTAAATATTAAACAACCAAGGCAACATCACACATCCCTGTCGCAGCCCCACTCTCACAGGAAACCAATCACTCACAGCATTTCCCACTCTTACACACGCTCCTACTATTTACATAAAAACTTTTCACCCCTTTTAGTAACCTACCATCAAGTCCGTACAATCTTAAAACAGTCCACAAAGCCTCCCTATCAATTCTATCATACACTTTCTCTAAATCCATAAATGCCCAAAACACATCCTTACCTTTCGCTAAATAATTTTCACACACTTGTCTCACAGCAAACACCTCATCAACGCATCCCCTCCCTCTCCCTAAAGCCACACTGCTCATCACCAATCACTCCCTCTGTACCCTCTCTAACTCTCATAATTAACACTATACCATACACCTTACCTACAACACTCAACAGACTTATACCCCTAAAGCTAGTACATTCATACTTATCACCGTTGCCTTTATACAACGGGATCCACACAAGCACTTGCCCAGTCAATTGGCACCATATCTTTCTCAAAGCACACATTCAACAATCTTACTAACCAGTCAACAGTAGTCACTCCACCACCCTTCAGGCTTGATGATTTTATTAGGTCTTGTGGTATTATTCTTACAAAGCTCATGGCCTCATAGTGCCAGGGATTGATTCCTGGTACTGCAGCATCCTATCCTATCATCATCAGCATCATCATCATTGTCGCTGTTGTCAATAAGCAGAAGTAATATATGAGTACCTAGATTAAGTTAACTGGCACTGTACTCTCTAGTGGTGGAAAGATTCTACTTAGCCTACTGAGCTCTGGCACTGCCACTAATTCTAATCATCATCATTAGGCATTATCATTAGCTCTCATCATTAGGCATTATCATTATCAACAGCTCTGCCTCTCCTTTTCCCACCCAAGGATGGGGTTGAGGAATTCTCAATTAAAAATTTCATAAGCAGGGGAGCAACTGTACTACTCTGTACATCTCAACTTGGCTAAGAGTGATTTAGAAAGGATGCAAAGTCAGTATTGCATCCTTGTCTTACTTCTGCTTCAGGGCTTTGGGGATTGGCCTGCAAATGACACAAATCTTTGCCAAGTCAAGGTGGACAAACCAAAAATGTTCTAACTCACTTTTCAGAAGGGCGGTAATAGCCGTAGTTAGTAGTGGTAGGTGTAGTAGTAGCAGTAGATAAGCTTTGAAGACAGATGGCCTGAGGTAACTTCTTCCTGACCAGTTAATTTCCCCACAGGTTACAAAGGCCACTGTGTTACAAGGAGCCTGCAGCACCAACCCCAATGTAGCATTG
>NC_137009.1:5728022-5785522 GCF_032717465.1 Coenobita brevimanus
GCTTCTCTTCCATCTTTTACTCACAACTATACATACTCCTTCTTTTGCCCTCTCTATTCTCACCCACTTCCTGCATTACATACCCCATCTATAATTCCATTCCTCTCACACTTTCTTCTCTCCATTTTGTTTCAGTTATTCCACATACATCCACTTTCGCACCCTCAAGCACCTGGACAATCTCTCTTTTTCACCCTCATCATTCACTCCCCTTACCTTCCAAGTTCCAATTACAATGTCCTTTGTCCAGTTCTTGGTCGTCATCGTTTGGTCAGTCCTTGTCCGAGGCTTATTGTTTTTTTTTTTAGTTAGTTGTTTTCCGGGGAGGGGCACTAACCCTCCGTCAACCCTTTTAGTCGCCTTTTACTGACATGCAGAGACACTGGGGGAGTATTCTTGAAAAACCCTCCTACCCCCAGGGGGTACATATATATATATATATATATATATATATATATATATATATATATATATATATATATATATATCCCTCAAACCCCATACCCTTGAAGAATAATACGCTGAACAGTTCATCAAATGTTACACTTTCATTCGTCGTAGTCCAGTGTACTTGTTTCTTAGCACTCATACCCACCCACAATTGACTGCTAACACATCCCAGCTCACAGGTCATATCGTACGATGTTAGTGTCATACAGTGCCTTTGTAAGTTATTATATCTCCATGCCCTTGTATCTGTTGTAGTATCCTCAATGTCTACCGCCATGTATCCACTGTACTACCCTCATGTCCTTTTTACTCCCATTATAAGTTTACTGTTTGTGCTCTGTGGAGGTGGAGAGAGCTAAGAGACTAGGAGAGTAAACTAGTATGTAAGGAAGGTGGAGGAGAGGAGGGGAAACGAGAAACCGAGGATGGAATGAAGGGATGAGGTGGAGATGTATGATGTTTGTGTATGTGTAGGTGTTTATGTGTGTGAGTGATGCATCTGAGTGTGCATGTTAGTCTGTGTGCAGGAGTCGCTATGCTGATTTATTTATGTATGTATGGCTTCATTCCATGCATCTAACCTACTACACGAGGTACCATAACTTCCACGCTCAGTTTAGCCTCCGTTGAAATTGCTGGAACTAGCAACCTGATCATTTAACGGACACTTGCGGTTATGATAACGAAAAATGGTATAAACCTACTCTCTTACGTGTGTGTGTGTGTGTGTGTGTGTGTGTGTGTGTGTGTGTGTGTGTGTGTGTGTGTGTGAGAGAGAGAGAGAGAGAGAGAGAGAGAAACTTTGTCACACGTCCGTACCGTCTGGAGACTTCTTTGAATGTAACCGCGTGTATATATAGGAGCCTGACGTGTGAAGGTGGATACTCCAGTATGGTGCCAGCAGAGGTGTGTGGGTATTTACTAATCTTTACTCCATTCCTTGACTACAGTAAGTGCTAAGGTTACTGCAGTTCTAGCAAGGCGCAGCTCGGAAGGTCTCTCTACAACCGTAAAGATAAGTTTTGCTTGCAGGAACATATTATATATATATATATATATATATGCTGTGTGTGTGTGTGTGTGTGTGTGTGTGTGTGTGTGTGTGTGTGTGTGTGTGTGTAAACATGCAGACTGTGAAATCAATTTATTTTGTTAAATGCCTAGTCAATTCGAGAGCAGAGTGCAAACTTGGATGGGTTAATTTAATTATTTTTGTCCGCGGTTAGGTTAGCCTGGAATAATCTGTTAAAGGTTAGGTTAGGTTAGGCATCGTTAGCTACGTTAGGATAGGTTAGGTTAATTTAGTTGAGCGCTCTAAGTTATGGCATTCATCTAAATTAACCTAACCTAACCTAACATTACATATGCTCTCCGAGCCTAACCCAAATGCAGCTTACATTAACATAATGTAAACCAATTTTCTCTCTTTTCACGTAATAACCAGCCATTTCACGAAGTATATATCTTTCTAACCAGATGATTCGTTCACTTAAGGACACATCCCTCATAACGAAAGGCTTCATGAAGAGTGGCTCTGATCCTATAGTCCCCTAGTACAAAATACCGAGTAATATCGTGGTAGTAAAGCATGAAGGACGGCATCGCACTAGCCTCGGTTGCTCCTACAACACTAGCAACTATTATTTTAATAGCATTTCTTTTCCGGGATCATAATTTTCCGCGTTGCTTCCTTTTTTATCATTTTTTTCTCTTTTCTTGCAACTGATTGTTGAAAACGTATTTTTAGAAATTATCTAAATCATCTATGCCTGCATAAGCTATATTATAAGCGGACGAGGCGTTTTGGTCGGGGAAGGTGCAAGTGTTAGTAGGGCACAAGTGTTGTTGCGGTGGCGAAATAATGCGATCTGTATATATATATATATATATATATATATATATATATATATATATATATATATATATATATATATATATATATATATATATATATATATTAAGAATGTCCTTTTGGCCTCTTACATTATCGACTTAGAACTACATAAGGAAAAAATAGTAAAAAAAAAAAAAAAAAAAAAAATTATCCGAAATGGGGAAGCCCATAAAGTACACACTGACCATACTTGCTAGCACCGGAGTCTTTTATTTTGCCTTGGGGACACTTTTCGCAGATCAGAGAATGTAGGCCTCTTATGGTCGCGTCATACCTTGCATTTTATGCCAACTTATGCCAGACGAAGTAATTCTACTACGAGTGTTAGGACTGTTGTCACTGACTCTGCTATTTTGTTCTAGCTCGGATCCGACGGTTTTATTCAGCTGAGAACCATAGGAGACTGGTTACTGATCGAGCTTCTTCTTTGCTAAAGGTTTCTTCCATAGATTAAATTACATTGTTTAAAGGTTGCAGGAGTAAATATAGGAGACCTCATGGTTGGGAAATGTATCAAATATGACCGTGTAGTTTTTGTTTTATGCTTGTTCAGAATTGAATGGCATTGATTCAGATCATATTGTGACAGTTCTTATGTCAGTAAGTGTAACATGTATCATGTGGCTTTGGGGATTTTGCAGCATCTCTTCCACAGTGATCTGCCATCCACATTACACCTCAGTAAACTGTAACATCACTAATGTACGAGTATATATGCTGGTGCTAAAAGGGCTTATACCATACTAGTGAAGGCAAAGGAGTAATGTACAAGAGAAACAGCTAAGAGCGAGGTTTTCTTTAGTCATCTTTGCCACCAAGACCACTGCCTTCAGTTTCATGACTGCAAATTGCAAAGTAAGTGTGACTCAAACCACGATGATGTCTAGCCATTGTTTTGCTGCCTCCAAATGATTTCATTCACTTCGGGAAAGACCTTGTACTGGAACGATTAGGCAATGCTGTATTAAATTTCTTAAGAATGATGAAACGTATGGGCTAACAATAGTGATATTAAGATGATGTACCCCATATCACTAAATGGTGAGGATGATCATGAAGGTGTGTGTGTGTGTGTGTGTGTGTGTGTGTGTGTGTGTGTGTGTGTGTGTGTCCCAGATACAGTATTCTGACCTTCGGAGTGTTGTGAGGGCTTATCTCTGTTTTTCATTCCTGAACATGCTCAACTCTCTCTCTCTCTCACAAGACTACTCGTCATCTGTGAGCAAGTTAGACTGCATTAATACTGTTAGATGAAAACTTGACTATTGTGTATCGATCCTGGATGCCTCCTTTCTAGAATCAATACTTTTAGATATTTGAGTTTTCGACACACACACATACAGATGCAATTCGTACATCGACTTCGTCTACCTGGCTCAATATATATATATATATATATATATATATATATATATATATATATATATATATATATATATATATATATATATATATATATAATGGAGCCTCTGTGGTACAGTAGCAGAGTGTACGTTTCGTACAGGGGTGAACCAGGGTTCGCGCCCCGCCAGGGTAATAAACATTGGGAGTATTCACCCGGCCACGTACTGCATTGGCGAACACAAGGGGTGCTGTGGTTGAACCAGTGTCGCTTACTATAAAGTATGCTTGCACCCAGTCGGCTTGCGTGGGCCGATTACACTTGGTTCACTGACTACACACACATCTAAAGCCACTCCAACATTACAATTACACTTACAAGCGCTTCTCACCCTACATACAATCTCTACCAGACAGCCTAAGCCACTTGGTAGAGATACATTGGCTGTATCCTCCCGACTTCGGTCGGGATAGGCCGGTCCTGCAGTGGATACTCAAACGGCTGATGATGATATATATATATATATAAGGGCGCTCACCATCCACTCACTCAATGTAGTGCTACTCTCAGGTATCTGCCCTTTCCTCTCCTCCATCCTTCTTTCCTTCCATCCTCTTGTCTTTCTTTCCTTCATTCTTTCCTCATCCCTCTGCCTACGGGTGACTTTACACTCCCTGTTCTCTCTCTCTTTCCTTCATTCTTTCCTCTTCCTTCTGCCTGTTGGTGACTCTACACTGAGTGACAAGCCAAATGATTTCATGTACACCAGGAAACCATTTACTATGCTGGGTGGTAACAATATAACCAAATTTTGTCTCCTGGTGGTTTAGTGGGTAATTATTGTACTCCATTCGGACTGAGCCGGTGAAGGTTTATATCCAAGGGTGGTTCGGGATGATTGCTCATGCAATGCCACTCAGGGATGAGTGAGGCATGTCACTCTCATCTTAAATGTCGAGACCAACTGCCTAGCCCCGGGCTCCTACGCTCCTCATGGGGCAATGTAGGATTGGATGGATGGATGGATATATATATATATATATATATATATATATATATATATATATATATATATATATATATATATCTGTCTCTATCCATCTATCTATCTATCTATCTATCTATCTATCTATATATATATATATATATATATATATATATATATATATAAATATAAATATATATACATATAAATATATACATATATATAAATATCTATCTATCTATCTATCTATCTATCTATCTATCTATCGATAGATAGATAGATAGATAGATATATGTATATATAGAAGGTGACGGATTTGCCAGTCATTAACCCATTGGATCCCAGAGCTCCTGGGCGAGGCATTGTGCTGGGAGGGTACTAAGTGTACCGCCCCCCGACTATCAGCTCATAGTCGCGAAGCTCATATGTCCATACCCGGGGGTTCCCTATTTTATTAACTCTTGAATAATTCCCAGTTCTGTCCTATATTGAGGACATTGGGCTCCAATGGGATATACAGTATATACTCTCTGGATACTTTGATGAATGCCCAGGAGCCAGTTTTCTTTCTGGCTTAGGAACCTTTCTACCATTGTTTCTTTGCTGCAACCTCTCGCATTTGATGTCGTAGTCCTTCGGGGCCATTGTCCGAGTAGAGTCGGTTTGTATGGTTACCAACAGCTAAAGCGAAGATGGTACTGTTTCCAGTTTGTCTGTCTCTCCTTCGGTCTGTCTATCGGTGTTTCTGTTAGCACGATAATTTCGTAACCGCTCAAGATATCATCACAAAATTTTACAGGTGTGTAGTAGGGATGAAAATCTTCTGCAAGTATTAGTTTCAGTTTGTTTGTCTGTCTGTGTGTCTGTTAGCACAATAACTTCACAACCGCTCAAGATATCATCACAATATTTTACTGGTGTGTAGTAGGGATGAATATGTCCTACGAATTCGAAATTGGTGAAAGTTGATCAAGGTCAATGTCAAGGTCATATCCCAAGCAGCGGTAGATATGTATGGGCTTGTGGCTGGTGTGATATCCCCCTTAAGGAGCAGCAAGGGGCCGCCAGTTTATGTTGTATCTAATAAGGGGCAGCATGGGGCAGATAGTTTATGTTGCATCTACTACCTTATTCCCCTTACTGAAAGAGGCTTTCTAGCACAGTTTCTGTAGCGGTTTGTTTCACTTTTAGCAGCACAGCCCCTAGGAGGATAGTCTCCATCCATTCCATATCGGTCTATTATAAATGATGACTAATCCACTTCACTGCGATCACGCCCGTTATATTACTGCCTATTTATCCTAGTGATAGACTTTTTTTTTTTTTTTAGAGAACAATTCTTGAAGTAAAGAGGCTAATAGTCTCTCTCTCTCTCTCTCTAAATAGATAGACAGACAGACAATGCTTTATATCATAAAAAGATGAACACACGACTTTTTACATAATACGTAAATTTATACACGCTTGTTGTGCAGTAACAAATGCAACATGTACATGTTTAAGCACCACCCTCTCTTTATTCTCGACAAAAGTGAGTTAGGACTCATAAGTGGCCCTCCTGCTCATATTGAAGTAGCTGATCCTCAGCCCAGTTGTGGACCCATGTACCACTATCCCAAACAAGCGAAAGAGATCATTGCAGATATGCTAAAAGATATGGAGGACAGAGAAATCACAGAATGATCTACCGCAGCCTGGCTGTCACCTATTGTACTTATAAATAAGTCGGATGGTAGCAAAAGCATGTGTTTCGATTATCGTCATGTGAATCAACACCTCACGATGGACATCTACCCCCTCGCATGGTTGGATGAACTAGTTGAACAAGCATCCAGACATCAGTATCTTGTCACTCTGGACATGCGAGAGGCGTATTTCCAGGTCATGTTAGATGAAGAGAGCCGTGACCTCACCACTTTTAGTGATGGGGTTACCCTGTATAGATTCAGACGACCCATTCGGACTTAATTGCTACATGTGATCTTTTCCTGGTGGATTGCTTCAGTACTGGCACCCCTCCTACAGAAAGGGTGGGTCAGGAAATGCATAGACAATTTGATTCTTCGGGCTCCAGACTTCCCTACTTTACTAGACAGCCTGAGGCAGCTTTTCCAGTTACTTACTGAAAATCTCAGTAAATGCAAATTCGACCTTAAAGAAGTCACCTTCCTAGGTCATAAGATCTCTGCCGAAGGAAACAAACCTGATCTGAAGAATGTTGAATCAGTCGCAAAGATAAAACATCTCACCACCATAAAGGAAGTAAGGTGATTTCTAGGAATGTGCGGGTTTTACAGCAAACATGTTCCATCGTTTGCAAAAATTGCTGTGCCCCTCACCAACTTAACTAGATCTCGAGTAACGTTTATCTGGACGGATAAATGCCAGAAATCCTTTGAACATCTCAAGTCTTGCCTCATGAACACCCCTGTCTTAATCAGAGCTCAGGTAGAACAACCATTCATTCTCACTACAGATGCTAATAACACTCATGTTGGTGAAGTCCTGAGCCAAATTCAATCAGATGGTACCATCAAGCCGATCAGGTATTTCTCTAAAAAGTTGAGCCCCTGTGAGACTCGATATTCAGCGACGGATAATGAGGCCTTAGCTGTAGTCCTTGCTTGGCGTAACTTCCATCATTATCTATGGGGTACCCGTTTTACCATAGTTGCTGATCACCAAACTCTCACTAGTATATTCAAGCGGAAGACTAAATTGCCTTGAATGAATCGATGGATCCTAGAAATGCGAGAATATAACTATGACATGCAGTATTTCAAGGGTAAAAACAAATTTGTAGCAGATCAGTTGTCACGCCCAATACGAGTAATAGTCCGTCCCCCTGAAGCCACCTGGCTCGGGTTAGAGCGAGAACAAATGAAGGCCCGTCAAAGAGAAGAACCTGTGTGGGGAGAACAAGAGCAGTATCTCAAAGGTGGTAGAGTTCCCCCCAAAAGACTACCAAAAACCACAGATTAGTTTGCCTTTATAGACGAAGTGTTATATTTATGCGGCAGAAGACAGACGGTAGTCTTCATTACAGCCTCATAGTCCCATGTGCCTTAGTTGTACAGGCCCTTCAACATGCACATGAGTTAACTGGTCATCTAGGACAAAAGAAAACTATCAAAAAGGCTGAAAAACTATATTTCTGGCAAAATCTTAAGGTTGATGTGTGTGAATATGTAAAAAGATGTGTAACTTGTCAGAGATTTAAAGGGGACACTGGATTCCAGCAACAGTGGATGGAATTGCCTCCAGTGAATATGCCGATGGAGAGGATTGGGATAGCCCTTACTGATATGGTTGCTGGAGTCCAGGGTTACCGTTATGTTCTTACAGTAGTGGACCATTATAGCCGATTCATTAGGTTCTTCCCCCTCAAAACAAAACAATCCACACACATCATAGATAAAATTGGGCAGTATGTGGCAGACTATGGCACACCTCACAGTATCGTCCTGGACAACAGAGGAGAGTTCACCAGCAGACTTTCAGCAATTCTGCCGGCAACACCAAATCACTCTCTACTACACGACCCCCTGTCATCCGCAAGGGAATGGCGTCACCGAGCAGATGCATCGACCCTGAAGTCGGTCCTCTCTGCCCTATGTCAGGGCCACCCTCTTCGATGGCCCCAACTGCTCCAGTCATATCAGACTGTCATGAATCAGGCGGCCCATACATCCACGGGACAGCAACCCTACTTCGCCTTCTCTCACCATCCACCTAGTCTGGTCGGTGCACCCCTACCCTCTGTCGACAGTGAGGATGACAAGATTGTTGTCACCCATGCTCTCATTCGGGAATCGCACCGGAAGATGACGCATCGGTATAGGGACTTGGCTAACCGAAGGCGGAAGAGTCAGGTGGTTGGAGTTGGGACCTTCGTGTGGATTAAGAAGGAAACCGTGGCACCCGGTACATGTCGAAAACTTAATGTGAAATGGGTTGGTCTGTATCGTGTAGTGGAAATGTTGATGGACGGAAGTGTGTACGTGGTACAAAATGTGTTCATGGGGAAAAGGATACAAAGAGCCGCAGGACAAGGGAAGTCCTATTATGGAGGAGAAGAGTGACTCTTAGAACCCCTGGATGAGGCTTGTGTACCTGATCCAATGGATGAACAATTACCGCCCTATGAGAGACGCCCTTCCCGAGACTTGCTGAAGAATGTTGAGTGTTTGAAGCTGGTTATTGCAGCATTAAGAGATGGATAGGGAAATGTGTGTGGGTCAGACTATCTGACTATTGACTGTGACAGTTTATAGTTCAAGAGAAGTTTCATCTATCGAGAGTTCAGAGAGTTTCATCTTGCGTCTAGAGTTCATAGGAGATAGGATTATAGGCGCAGACCAGTTCAGTTGGAATATTAGGTTGCCTTCGAGGGAAAACCTAGGAATCCCCTCAAGTTACAGTCAACACGGTCCAGGGTGGAACAGTGACTTCAGGACCTGACAGGCGCTCGTCAGTTACCAGGTGAAAAGCTGGAAGAATAAGAATGAATGGATGGGAGCATGAATGAGATTAGTTAGTAGGTTGAATGAATGGGAAGCACCCCAGGGTTGATCCTGGCAGCGAGAGTACGGTTCAGTCCAGGTAAGATGACCATGTTGCCACCCAGGCAGGAGGATGGCTGGGGCACATCTCTCCACTGAATTTCGAGAGTTTATTGTGACAGAGAAGCTATCCCCTGGGGTACACGATTTTACTTGTGGACCGACAGGTGTCACTTATTGGAGGAAGAGTCAGTGAAATCTTTAATTCCAAAAGGTAAAAAGAGTTAAGTTCATAGAGAGGTTCACAGTCAAAATCTGGTAAGTCTGTCCCTTCAGCACACATGTCCCTAGGAAATGTTGATGAATGAAGTGACTGGTGACTTCCGATGTTAATTTAATTCAATTTTTTTTTTTGGCGGAGGAAGGACCCGTGTAGTGCCACAATTTTAAATATAGTATAAATTAGTATAAGCTAGTATCGTAATTGTAATCTTAAGCTTAGGTATTGTTCTTAATATAGTTTGTACAGTTCATGATTTAACCGTTAAGTCCTATATTTAAGTTTAGTCTTAGTTCATATTCATAATGTGAGCATGATTCTGATGTTGTTAGAACTAAGTCGAGCACTGGTGTGAATGTGATTAACTTTATACATATGAACCAGCCGTTTTCAGCTAAGGCATATAACCGCAGAAGTTTTAGTAGGGATTAACAGTCACGAATGTCTTCCTTCATACTCTGATCTAGAGATTTACATAATGATATTAATAATATTCCCCTTTTGAACTACATAGTAGTGATTGAGAGTTGTCTGAGATATGACTGTTGATGATAGTCATTTGTGAAACGTGAAATTTATGTTATTGGCGTCGTGTTGTCAGTCACGTAAGCACATGAACCGGCATGGAAATAAATTGTTCGGATTCCTATTTGTTTTGGCTTTGTTATGATTAAAGTTCGTGTACGCCTATTACAAGAATTTTAAACATCGTAAGTCATTTTTCTATGCATGTCGAGTACAAACGTATTTTTCGTAATCTTTGGAGATCTTGGAAGAGACAGTAATATTACAAGGTAATCGGTTAAAGTTTTGGCCAATTCCTGATCCTGTGAGGACCGAGCATAAAAGGCGGGGAGCCGAGCCAAACCGCCAGATTGCCGCTCCTCTCCCTGACATTCATAGGTAAGTGTTGAACTCTCACCCCCCCTTCCCCTTTTCTCCTTCGTGTAATATAAGTCCTCATATACGTCAAGGAGCTAAATTGGTGATATTTCCCCTGATCCCACTTGTACTGAATAATGAGATTGCCGCTCCTCTCTCTCTTGTTCATAGATCATTCGTCCTAGCCACTGCCCAACCTCTGTCTCACACTAAATCATCCCCCCCCCCCTCCTTTCTTAGTTCATGTAATTAAAGTGTATATCGGCTGGTCCATTTGATTACTGTATTCAGTTTGTATATGATTCTTGAGTTATTGTACATATTTAGTCTTAAGAGAATAATCTTTGGTGGTAATTTTTAGGTTTCTTCCCAAAGAGTCCATCCGAGACCACGGGATTAATATATCTATGTGTAACAACAGTCTTTGAATATTACATTCGTTTGTAAAGTTCATACTTCTGGGGATATAGATCCTGGTTACATTTTGTTTGCTATGTTTCATTCATAGTTCGAAGAGTAATCTGCATTGCATTTCTTAATGCTTATTAAACATTAGGTTTAGTAATTTCTTGCTATCCTCTAATGAGTGGTACAGACGAGACTGAGTGGCACGCAAAGAGTAATGATATCTATCTGTTCACGCACTCTCAAAAAAAATCACGTTACCCCATTTCTCATAATCCCTTAAATTGTCACATAAGATCACGCTACCCCGTTTCCAATAATTTCTAAAATTCTTCCCAGCATTACATGCGTGCTAGGCTTAGCAGTGCCATACTGAGCGATCCTTTGCGTTGAGAGCTCGAGACCCGAGTTCTGGGCGCTTGGTGTTTATATATATACTGTTTAATAAACTTAAACACATTTTTCGTTTATGTTGATTTTTACGCTATTTGTGATCAGTGTCAATGCATAGATTCTGAATATGCTATTTGTTTTTGTGTAAAACTAGAGTTACAGGATTTATGCAGCAACATACAGTATTTATAGTACATGGACAGGAACTGCAACTTGTTACTCTTTGAGATTGTTGACAATGTCAAAGAATTTATATATTTCCGGGTGTATGTTATGAATATAACAAGAAAATGAGCACGCAGTAATATCACAAAGAATGCAAGGCACATACTGTAGTATCTAGAAATGCACTTCTGATATTGACTTTCGTTGTAGCTGTGATGACAAGCATTGCCCCAAACGTAATCGCCCATCATTGCCTCGTTCCACCTGCCCTGATATCTGTTTTCCATCAGCAGAATGTCCTGGTGGAACTGTTCACCATGCTCCTTGCTGACTGCACACAAGTTGCCTTTGAAGAAATCAAGGTAGGAATGCAGATAGTGCAATTTGATTGACATTCTGCATCCAAGTCGGTGGAATGCCCCGATCAGGTCATCAATGAGCTGTGCTGAATCTGGTTTTCTCTGGCTGGAAAGAAAACCTTTCACAACCCCTCTGAAATATCATTGCGAGCACGCTTTTCTTCATCAGTCATTTTACCCCGGAGTTCACGACTTGGAAGCATGCTTCAAATTTGCAGTCCGATGAATATGCCAGCCGTCACCTTTGCCTTGCTCAACTAGGGAAAAATTGATCAGATATGCAGAAACGCATCGCCATCGTTGTCGATGGCTTTCATGAATTGTTTCACAAGACCAAGCTTTATGTGCAGCAGTGGTAGCAATACCTTCTTTCTGGATATTAGTGGAGCTCTCAAAATATTGAACGAGCCTGGTGTGAAACTCTCTCTGAGAGACCAGTCTTTCCTCACGGAATGTTCTGCACCACTCCAGCTGTCCCACAAGCATAAAAAACATGAGTACCTCATATAACCACCTTGCATTCCAAGTAGAAACGAACTCATTTTGAAATCCCCACAAACCTCTCAGTTGTGATCTGAGTACTTGATATTTGTCAGACAAATCTTCACATTCTCATAGCCTTCTTTCATTTCCACAGAGTGTGCAAATGGAATGGATGTGAGATCGTGGCATTATTCAAAATTATAGCTTTTAGGCTCTTCACAGAACTGTCAACGAAGAGTCGCCATTCTGAGACCTTGTAAGCCACCCCCATGGCTTGGAACAAACCCCTGACATCAAAACAAAAACACAACGAGGCTTCTTCTCAAAATTTGAAGAAGGATGCGAACTTGCCATGGCGATTCCTATAACTCAACCTGCAACTGGGATCCAACAAATTCTATTGTCTTAGACGTGACGCCAGCAGCTCAGCATTGGACTTGGTGAGTCCTAAATCTCGGACCAAGTCATCCAGTTCTTGCTGATTGGGCAAGTGTGGAGTGTCTCCGGAACATTCTTCAACATATGATTCATCACTTTCCCCTCCATCATCAACGATATCCTCGTAGTTGTAGACAATTTCCATGTCCACAGGAAGGACAGGAGAGATCGAAGAAGGCAACTTTGGATACACAATGTTCTCTCTGCCCTTAACGCTCATCACACCACTTATATCAATCATGCAAAAATATAAATTGTCCTGGTGGTTTGAAGTCTCTCGATACACTGTCAGAATAGTGAAAGGCTTCTTCTTTGTCGCTCATCATAGCCTAGCTTCAAGCGCAGAGTGACAGCTATCACAAGTGTACTGCCAAGCCCAACCCTTATCATGATTACCATTGCCACTCCAGAATATGTTCTGTACGCATTTAGGAAAGATTTAGGAAGTGGAGAGATGGTATGGGGGAAAAGGGCTTAAGGGTAAATGCAGCTAAAACAAAAGTGATGATATCTAGGGTTGGTGGCGGTACTGTCAAAGACTTGGGAGAGTGACCATGTACAGTTTGCCACAAGGGCGTGGAAAGTAATAACATCTTGTGCAGCATTTGTGATAAATGGGTGCACAAGAGATGTAGTGGTATCAGAGGTAGATTGCGAGATAACGCTGATTTTATGTGTATGGCGTGTCGGGGAGAGCAGGTGAAGATTGTCAGGCGGGAAAGGATTGAACTTGCTGGCGAGTCTCTTGAGTGTGTGGAAGAGTTTTGTTATTTGGGAGACATGTTGTGTTCTGGAGGTGAGGCTGGAGCTAGCTTTGTAGCTAGGGAGAGAAGTGGTTGGAAGAAGTTCAGGGAGCTGTTGCCTCTCCTGACATTGAGAGGACTCTTCCTACATGCTAAAGGGTCTTTGTATGCAGCCTGTGTTAGGAGTGCAATGCAGTAGGGTAGTGAGACCTGGGCAGTAAAGAAGGAGGATATTCGCAGGTTCAGACGTACAGAAATGACAATGATAAAGTGGATGTGCAGTGTTTCCCTGCGTGCAAGGTCTGGGAGGGTTGGGTTTATGATGGAAGAGTTGAGAAGTAGGATGGGACTGGAGTGTATTGGTGTTGTGATGAGGAGAGGTAGATTGAGATGGTTTGGGCATGTGGAGAGAATGGGGGATGATAATTGGGTACAGAAGCTGAGAGGTGTTAATATTGGGGATGGGGTTGTGAGGGGTAAATCGAGAAAGACATGGGACGAGGTCATTAAGTGTGACCTCAGGGTTAAGGGACTGAACAGGGAGGCTGCCATAGATCGTGCAGCATGGAGAGCCGCCTTTAGGTGACTAAGGCCGACGCATGCTAGCATGTTGGAGCCTTCAAAAATGAAACTAAACGATGCACGAGCACCAGTCCAATATAATCTCTTCATGCATAACAAAATGTATCGGCTGACACCTTGCAAGAACATCTACTGGTCATTCTCATTAATAGAAACACCTTTAGGAACAGCTCAAAAACATGTCGACATGTCAAACTAGCAACGTGAGACTAGCTTATTGTATGAACTGACTCGATCTGCGTTGTATGATGCAATAATGGTCATATCAGCGACATCTGCATGGACACAGATGGCGTGTGTGTGTGTGTGTGTGTGTGTGTGTGTGTGAGTGTGACGTGGTAAGCGATACGTCAGCCATCACATTAGTGTGGCAGCAAGACTGGAAATAAACTATTGCCAATTGTTGACAAAAGCCTAGAGATAGACAAAACATACACCATTGGAATTATCTTGGAAAACTCAGTCTAACAACACCAAAAAAAAGAAACTGAATAAACAAATTCTTTGTAACACAGTTAAGAACTCCATATTCTGTGTAGTTCATATTGATATTGGTCATATTTATTTTTTGGGGGAGAGGGCAGGGGGGGAGATCTAGAAGGCTGGCATTCCAAGACCATTTGAGATAGACTTGAAATATTCAGGGTTGATGTATCTTGGTGGCAAGCCTCTTTTGGCATTTTTTTTTTCTGGCACTAGTTCTAGCACTAGCGACCTCTGTTATTTTTTTAAACTTTTGTTCTCCTGCACAACAAAAACTACTGAACTGAATGCTTTGCAAATGTTCCAGTATGTAGTCGTCAACATATGCTACTGCGCCTGGGTATTGATATTGAAATCCAACAAGTACTTTTTGTGACATTGAGGAAAATCAAAATGGCTGCCTCATTCCTGAAAGTGCTAAATCGGATGGTATTTGGCTGATTTTGACCAAACTCGGTGGAAATGTAGAACACAGGTCAAAATCTCTAAAAAAAAAATTGAGTGATACTAAAAGGTTCTAATATTAGGCTTATAATGATAAAAATATTTTAAGAATTTTAAGTGTGTCTGCTTTTTAAGATTTCATAACCGCAGTCAATCATTATTTTGTTACGCTTTTGACGATTTTTGGACCTACCTTCAAAAAGTTGCTAAAAATGCTAGAAACGTAAATTTTCTGCATACCTAGTTTACCATGACTTAACTGGCCATATATAATGATTAACAAGAAATTTTAGATTTTCACATATACAGATCTTGGTTAGAACAAAATCATTGCACTTATCTCTGCTCATTCAATTTATGATGTATAATTAATAATGCTCCATTTACCAAAACCACTCTTAATACTGTGTATATTTCAAATACTGTACACCATATCTGATATACAAGTGTGGATTATTATTATTATTATTATTATTTTTTGTCATTCTAATCTGGCATGTGGAACTATCATCTGGAATATGAAGTTCTTTGAGTATTGTTTCAGTAATTTTAGAAATATGATGATTATTATTATTATTATTATTATTATTACTTCGGTATGGTAGGTAGTTGGCCCAGAATCCATTCACTTGATATAGCGCAACCTACCGGTGAACGCACATTGAGTGACACGCCGCATAATTTCCTTTAGCTAAAATATTCAGTCTTTATACCAGAAAAATTACCTGTGATCCCAAGTTACGAGAACTGGGACGCATAATAGGAGCGTGTTATAGTTCAGTCTCGCTACCACCAGATTTTTTTTTTTTTTTTTGACATTTCCATTAACCTCTTTTGCATTGCCAAGTGTCCCTCAGACTTAAACATTTGTCTGTGAGCACCAACAACAAAATTTAAAACTCGCCATCTGAGTGAATGGGAGCTCTCAAAATACTGCACGAGCCTGGTGTGAAAGTACTAAGGAGCCTGGCTTAAAAAGGAAAATACGTCAGTTGAAGAATGTGAGAAAAAGGTATAGGATGTGATTCTCTCTCTCTCTCTCTCTTGACCTTGGCAGTCACTCAAGATCTTGTCAGGATGATAGTGTATAAGAGGGTTCGTTGAAATCGTTGTCAGTGAGTTTACAGCTTATCATTCTGATTATCTGTGTATATATAAATGAGCCACATTGTTTGTTTGTTTGCTGCTTTGTCCTTCAATCACGCCCAAACCATGGGCCAGAGACCCCTAAACCCATATATATTCTGAATCAGGGTGACCCAAGGATGGTTTTAGGGGGGTCAAAATTCAGATCTGGGTTATCCGAGGTCATCGGTAGAGAGTTCGCCTTTTTTTTTTTTTTTGACCGGGCAACGCCGGGTACCCCTGCAGATCAATTTTTCACATGAAGACTCGCATGACCTCCAGTTTGGAGATATGCTATGTGAGGTTGACCTCTTAGGTCATTTGAAGTCACTGGTCGGAGGTCATTTGAGGTCCCTGGTAATACTCACTTAAGCGACTGGACCCAGCAGCCAAATTTTCTAGTATGGAGACTCACATGACCTCCAGTTCAGACATAGGCTATGTCAAGTTGACCTCCAGGTCATTTGAGGCCACCGGTAGAAGTAAACAAATGCGCACAAATACTGTGAGTTAGTCAACGAAAGCTGAAATAGAAACTTTCTTTACCTCTTATAATCCCTCTTCAGAAGCATAAGAGGTACATGGTCTTTCTGGAGTAGAAGGAAAGTTTTAACTAGTATAAATAGGATTAGAGTGTGTCTCCCATAATTTGAACACCAGAGAGAGAGAGAGAGAGAGAGAGAGAGAAACTAAGTGTGTGTGTGTGTTACTAGTGAGTGTGTGCATTTGGTGAGTGAGGGAATTATAAACAAGTGTATCCTGTCTGTGATTTGTACAATGTGGGTGTGTGTGTGTGTGTGTGTGTGACGACACTGCTCATGTTAGTTTTGTGTGTGTGTGTGTGTGTGTGTGTGATGACAATGCTAATGTTAGTTTTGTGTGTGTGTGTGTGTGTGTGTGTGTGTGTGTGTGTGACGACACTGTTCATGTTAGTTTTGTGTGTGTGTGTGTGTGTGTGTGTGTGTGTGTGTGTGATGACAATGCTAATGTTAGTTTTGTGTGTGTGTGTGTGTGTGTGTGTGTGTGTGTGTGTGTGATGACAATGCTCATGTTAGTTTTGTGTGTGTGTGTGTGTGTGTGTGTGTGTGTGTGTGTGTGGTGTGTGTGTGTGTGTGGTGTGTGTGTGTGTAATTCACCGGGTCGGTCAGGATCACTTGATGGTCGTGATGGTCAGCTTTTACCCTCCCGGAAGGGAGCTGGGAGCTCATATAGTCCGATCTAAGGGCAAGGCTGTGACCTTCACACACGCACACACCCGTCCCCTTGCTCAAGGGGGACAGTAACCACCCACTTCGTCAGTGAAACTTTTCGCAACCTGAGCGAGGCGCGAACTCCCGTCCACCAGTTGGCAAGCGAGAACGTTACCACTGCACCAGCGAGCGGTGTGTGTGTGTGTGTGTGTGTGTGTGTGTGTGTGTGTGTGTGTGATGACACTGCTCATTTTGGTTTTGAGTGTGTGTGTGTGTGTGTGTGTGTGTGTGTGTGTGTGTGTGATCACTGCTCATTTGGTTTTGAATGTGTGTGTGTGTGTGTGTGTGTGTGTGTGATGACACTGCTCATTTTGGTTTTGAATGTGTGTGTGTATGTGTGTGTGTGTGTGTGTGTGTGTGTGTGTGTGTGTGATGACACTGCTCATTTTGGTTTTGAATGTGTGTGTGTGTGTGTGTGTGTGTGTGTGTGTCACGACACTGCTCATGTTGGTTTTGGTAATAATGAGTTATTTTCTTATACGCTCGAATCTGGTCATAGGGAATAATAACTCGTTCCGTGAGGCCTAGTAGTCTTTCTTGGCACCGTACATCTCCACTTGTCGCCACGTCGGTTGTATACTTAATACGTGCTGGGGCTGCCTCATACAGGACTGATTTACTGTTATTATCGGGGGTGTTATTTTTACATGTCAGCAGGTCTTAACCCACTGCGTCCCGACCGATTATTCACCACTTACCTCCCCTAATCCTGACCAATTTCGTTTTTTTTTTTTTTTTTTTGCTCAAACCTCCGCTTTTTGTGAGAAACGATGGTAATTCAGAGAAAAAATGCTCACCTGAGCTTAGAGGTGATCCTCCACACACCTGGTACCATGTTCTCTGGAGGCACGCTGCTGCTGTCATGTTTTCTATTGTAGGGGTAAGTATTGGAAATCACTCAGAATATGTAATTATTTATTGATTTGGTAAAAATTTACATGTAGTACAAGAATATATTGTTTATCACACAAAAATATAGGCGATATAAGTGTTTGTTCCATTCACCGATCACATGAAAATCGCCAAATCTCTTGCACATATGACTCACTATGACTGTTGTTTCAACTTACATTCTATTTTTCCACTTACATTATACATTTCCACTAACATTATGCCAGTTTCCACCTTATATTACTGTTATGTATTTACAGGCCTTACTGTTATAGTGAGAGTCATATTAGTGCAAGCACACACAGTATCAGTAATTCACCAAGGTGTGGTATTCTCTGAAACATGGCTCAACGCACAATCCTACGTTGCATTCCACGGACTCGTACCTGTGGTCTTTTCTGTGAGTGGTTGCTCTCACTTTTGATTGGCTGAACAGTGGTGCTGGGGTCTAGGGCGGTTCGGTTGAGGAGGGATGGTGGTGGGGAAGTGGCGTCCTGAGAGGTGCAGGGGAGTCTTGGCGGCAGTGGTGTGGCAGGTGCGGTGTTGGGGCCTGTCTTCTGCATACTTCTCGATGATTTCCCTAGACAGCTCCTTCACAAATCCCCTGAAGGTCCCTCGAAGGTCTCACATGTTCCCGTAGTCAAGGCGTGGAGGCATTGGGCGTTCAGGACCGTGATGTCGAGCAAGTGGAAGAAATTTTTTTTTTACCTTTTCATCGTGATCCTGGCACATTCCACATTGGAAATCATGGAGTCAGACTGGTCTGCTTGCTTCATGTTGACATTGTAGTCCAGTACCAACTCTAGTTTCCAAACGTGGAGCCTCCTCTCGCTGCAGTAATCCACTGAGTTGGTGCGGTGCATCAGGGGGCGGTGTACTATTGACAGGAGGAAAACTTCCCTGTTGTGGTTCCATACAGTGGTGAGGTTGTTGTTCGCCTTGAAGAAAACCACCTTATTCTTGTCAAATATCCTCCCAACCTTGACTATATGGAGACAGTTTTTCTTGACTGTGCCACAGACTCCGGTGTCGTGAACGTGGATGTACTGAGCGAGAAAGGGGCTAGTGTACCAGCTGTCCAGGTACAAGACGTGACAACGATGAAAGTACTCCTCTATCAGTGTCTTCACCATGGCCCCAGAGAGACCAATACTTCGATCTTCTGTTATGTCTCTCTGAGCTCCTGTGTACAAGACTATGTCTTCCACATAAGCAGTTTTACAGTCACACATAACGAAGATCTTGAACCCAAAACGGTGTCTCTTGCTGGTTATGTAATGCCGAAAAGAAATATTGCCTCTCCACACCATAAGACTCTCGTAAGGTTAGAAGGATGAGCAGAATTTTTCCCGCAGGTGATCAAATACCATCCTTATTCTTCTTATTCTATCTGTGTTATTTGCATAAGCAGGGTCGTTGGCATCGTAAAAGTGGATGTGGCTCCGAATTTGTTAGAATCTATTATGACCCATTACCTTCCCAAAGAAAGGTGTGCTGGTCATTGGGTCCATAGACCAATATCCCAGAATTTGTCTTTTCCATACAACACTCATCAAGAAAGCCAGGGTAAAAAAGATGAACATTATCACTTGTGGTAACTGAGTAGTCATACTGTTGGGAGTGCCTGTTTGTCATTCCTTCACACTTGGTTTCATGGCGCTGGCTGCCAGTGAATGTGTTTGTTTGCTCCACAGTCTGCTCCACAAACTCGTCACCAAAGTACAGTATAAGTGGAAGAAATCCACCCTGGTGGAGCCTGCATGGAGTCCAGGAGCTCTGCAGCCAGACTGCCACTCTTCCGTGAACTGGTGAATGATAGGAGCAAAGTCACTCCCATCTTCCCAGTCCCACGACACACCAACGTCTCCAGCCTTGTCTCAATCATCTCCTTCATCGAGGTGGGAAGGAGGGGGTGGTGGGGGTGGTTGGGGAGGTGGAGAGCGGCGCCCTTCCCCTCTCGCGCTCCTTTTCCCTCTCCCTTTTCCTTTCCCTTTGCTTCCTTTCCCAATTTCACAGGGCTGTGGGGAGAAAGCAAGGGAATCTTGCGGGGAGAAAGCAAGGGAATCTTGCGGGGAGAAAGCAAGGGAATCTTGCGGGGAGAAAGAGGTGCAAGGTCGCGGCTGCTCCTCACCTGCTCGCTCCCCAGGTGCACCATGTGATCGCCCGGGAGCTGGCTCCCTGCCGCCACCACTTTCCCTTTCACTGCTCACGCCTGCCACATCACTCGCACCTTCCCCAGAGAAAGTAGAAGCACCATACCTTATTTTCCTTCTCTGCACCTGCAGTTCCCCACGGTGAATTCCTTTCCCTCTCCCACCACGAGGTTACACCAGTTCCTACGGCTCCGACCTCGTCCTCTTCAGACCCTTCATCTAGGACTGGAGAGAGGTGCGTGCACATGGTGGAGGTCCAGGCTGGCCTTCCCTTGCCTTACAGTACGTAACATACCGCCACTTCCTTTGCAACAGTACCTCCTCATCACTGCTCCTCACCCACTACCTAAGATGGATTTAAACATAAGCACAAGTATTAAGTTGATTTGACCTAAGTTTGAAGCTATGCAACTAGTCAATGAAACAATAAAGCTCTGGGAAGAATTGAGTATGAGTATGTTTAACCCATATTATGTGTATAGCCCAACTCCAGCTGTCTTTATAATCTTCTCTATTGTACTTGCACTTGTGCTGTTGGTGATGCACAGAATGTAAACAAGAACTGCAAACTTGGAGTCAGTATTTACTTGAGGAAGAGTGAACATTCAAGTGAGACCCCCTGAATGAAAGGTGTACAGTATAATATGTAAATATTGTAGATTTTATATAAAAAATGAAGAAAATTATTGGACGACACATGAAATAGTATAACATGATATACAAGTATCCAGTTCTTATAACAATATCATTATATCTAATAGAAATGACTAACAAATATATTAATAACTCTTACTATAATCTTGGCATTGTACTGCTTTTGCATATATGTGGATGTCTGTTATACATACACATTTTACATCATGTTATTCAATAATCGATAATCAGTTTTATTATAGTGTGTTTGCTCCACTGTGTATATAGAAAACGTTTTCAATATATTATATATCTAGAATATTATTAGGTCAGTACAATATTATCATAAAAATTGTCTATACAATATTATAATCAATATTATGTGTTCATAGATTAGACTGTGTAACTGCTAAATGCTGTCATAGGTTCGCCAGCTGTTGTGACCAAGCGGTGACAGGACTCTAAATTATCATAATACAAAGCATAATCGATAGGATCATAAATGTGTAGTGTAAAGTGTGAATGAAAGACAAGCTAGGTGAGGGAAAGGAAATGTGTTGGCAGAAATTCTGTGAGGAATGCCAGACTGCATTGTGCCACCAGAAACGCTACATACACACAGACACACAGGCTTCTAGAACAATCTCACATACGTCCAGTACATGTGACACAAGCTCTCCTGTACAAGAAAGGAGGAATTAGACAGGGAGAAGGGAGATTGCGACGGGGGCGAGAGGTTGTCAAGAGAGAGTGAGACAGTCTGAGAGGTAGCTAGCGGGACTCTACTCCATACTCCACTCGTGTGTGAGAAACTTTAGTTAATCTTTTCAAGACAATAAAATTGTTAATAGTCCCATACTCATCTTTACCTCTCCTGTCATTGCATGATGAAGGTAACTAAGATTATCTACATACAAACCTACTCATGTATAACTACAGCTAGTCCACCAGTGCAGTATGGACATAAGTATTCAACAAAACCCACTACAAGCAGCTATGAAGTTACTACAACAGAAGGTAAGCCTATGGTCAAAGTAATGCACCTGATATTTGAATAAATGAAAGTAACATTACATGCAGCCCGACGTCAGAGTAAGCGAAGCTTCAGATCTCAGATCCAACTGCCTAACAAATCAGTGGCTTGATGGGGGTAACGAGAGGGAGTTAAAGGGTGGATGTCTAGTGGCAGACTACCCTGTCCTTATATTAGTGTTCATGACTGTACAAATATACATGTATATGTATTACGTGTATATATATATATATATATATATATATATATATATATATATATATATATATATATATATATATATATATATATATATATATATGAGCGCGGGTTCGCCTCCCGCCAGGTTGTAAAAACATTGGGAAGCGTTCACCAAGCAACTTGCTACTTTGGCGGACACAAGGGGTGCTGTGGTTGAACTAGTGTCGCATACTAGTATGCTTGCACCCAATCGGCTTAAGGCGGGCCGATTACACTTGGTTCACAGACTACACACACATCCAAAGCCACTACAACATTAAAATCACACTCACAAGCACTCCTCACCCTACATACTGTACAGTCTCTACCAGACAGCCTAAGGGACTGGGTTGAGATACATTGGCTCTATCGTCCCTGCTTCGGTAGGGATAGGCCGGTCCTGCAGTGGACCTCAACGGCTAATGATGATGATAATGATAATATATATATATATATATATATATATATATATATATATATATATATATATATATATATATATATATATATATATATATATATATATATATATATATAATATTGTCAAACGCCTTAATCCTATAAAGGGTGGCCACAAACAAATCGCCTCCATGTAGTCCTGTCCCCCGTCATTTCATTGCCGTACTCCTAGCTCACACCCCCCTCTCTCATATACCTCTCCACTCGATCCCTCCATCTCATCCTTGGCCTCCCCCGCCCTCTCCCCCCCTCCACCTCACTCACATACACTCTCCTCGTCAGTCTCTCGCTCTCCATCCTTTCTACATGGCCAAACCACCTCAATGTATTTCTCCTAACGCTTCGTATCACATCCACACCACAACGTTCCCTCAATTCCTCATTTGTCAGTTTCCCTCTCCATGTAAATCCACATGCTCCTCTCAAATAACTCATTTCCACTGCTCTCACTCTTGACTTCTGCCCCTCCAATTAGGTCCAACCTTCACTTCTGTACGTTAGAGGTGGTATCACAATACTGTCATGTAGTAACTTTTTCACTTCCATGCTGTCTTCCCTGTTTATCACTGCTTTCAAGGAACCAGCAACCTATCTTCCCTGCTGCACCCTTTCAAGCACTTCACCCTCTAAACTTCCATCCTTACTCATCACACTAGGAAGTACCTAAACACACTCACACTTTCTATTTCCTCCTCATCCAGCCTCATTGTCCATTCACTGACTTCACTTCTTTCGAAGACAATAACTTTACTGTTCCTAATATTCACCTTTAGATTCCGTTTCTTACACACTCTCCCAATCTCATCCACCAAGCCTTGCAGCTCCCCTTCGTCTTCACTTAACAAAGTATCGTCTGCAAACAACAGTACAAGGTGGTTCCAAACACTGCCTGTCTCACTAAGGCTGTTCCACTGCCCTGCCTTGTATCTCTTTTATAACCCCATCCATATACAGATTGAACAACCATGGAAACATGACACATCCTTGTTTCAATCCAACCTTCAAATATGAAAATTCGCTAGTTCACTATCCACACCCATTTAGCCTTAGCACCCTCATGCATACTCTTCTTAATATTTTCCACAATCCTTGTCTATTCACCCTGTCATATGCTTTCTCCAAATCCATGAAGGCCGCATACAACTTCTTTCCCTTCCCTAGAAACTTTTCCACTAAAGATCTGAGAATGAATATCCGATTTGCACAACCTCTTCCCTTCCTAAAACCTCCTCTTCTTCTCCAACTTATTCTTCTGTTATTTTTCTAACTCTGTCAATAAGTATCCTACCATATACTTTTCCTGTTACACTAAGAAGACAAATGGCCCTATGATTACCACATACTTCTTTTTCCCTTTTCCTTTGTACCTGACTTTCAATCCTCCGGAACTCTACCTTCCTCCCAGACCAATCTGCACATCTTCCACATCCATTCTACTACTATCTCTCCCCCAAGCTTCAGCATTTCACCACACAGTCCATCAATTCCTGGGGCTTTCTCCATTTTAACTTTCTTCATTGCTTCCACAACTTCCATTCTGCTGATTTCATCCTCTTTTCTCACATCCCTCCTTCTGCCAGCCATTCCCCAGCCACATATAGTTGCATTACTTTCATTCTCTATGTTCTACAATTCCTTAAAGTGTTCTCTCCATCTGCTCACTTTTTTCCCTTCTCCACTAGTAATCTACCATTTTTATCTTTCACTACCCAGCTATCTTCTTTGGCACCCTGTCTAAGTTTCTTTACCTCTTTCCACAATATTTTCTTTAATTCCCTCCACTTTACACTCAAGTTCCTTCCAAATTCCTCATTCAGTCTCTTCTTTCTCTTAGTAATCTTTTCATCTCTCTCCTCCTCTCTACAAATAACTCTACCGTCTCTCAACTCCTTCCACGCCTCAGTTTTTCATGCACTCACTATATGCTTTCTTCTTTTGTTCCACATCCTGTCTCACCTCTTCAGTCCACCATGCTCTTCCCTGCACCCCCTTTCATCTTCTCTTCATGCCACACACCACCTCACATGCTGCACAGATTTCTTCTGTGAATATCTTGCACACACCTTCCATGTTCCCCATCTGTTCCAATCTGTATTTACCTAATCTCTCCTTCACTTCCTTCTCATATTCTGCCTTTCTTCCATCCTCTTGTAATTTTTCCACTCTCCTTGTATGTTCTATTTCCTTTTTCCCTTCCCTTCTTCTATTTCTCCATTTTACTTGGACTTTAATTCTGACCACCACCAATTGGTGGTCCGAAAGTCCACTCCCCCAGTCTCTATATACTATTGCATCAAATACACACCTCATCCATTCATCCACACACACATAATCTATCATTGCCTTCCGTTCATTCAGTTCACCACCCACCCTTCTCATCACTCGCCATGTATACCTGTGGATCATTTTGTGCCTGAAGAGCGTAATACCTATCACCAATCTCCTCGCGTCACAGATGTCCACTGAAGCACTATCCTTCTCATCCATCTCTGGAGGCACACCCCACACACCAACTACTCCATCCACCTTTTCCATTCATATATATATATATATATATATATATATATATATATATATATATATATATATATATATGTCCTTATTTAGTCAGTTTCCCGGTCTCACATCTATACGTCTCTCCGGGATAATACATTCTTTATATACTTCTCGTTTTATACATACTTGCAGATTACCTATCATGCTGACTATGTTTACCAAAGGATTTCAGGTCGATTTTAATGAGTTTTTTTTTTTCGTTTGCATGGCGTTTCGTTAGTTTTAGTAAATGTCGCAAGTAACTGTACGCCTCAATTTCTTCAAGAATTTTTTTATTCATTTTGATGACGCTCTTTTCTATATTTGGGTTAAACATTAATTTTGCTCCAGTTCATCTTTTGCCTTACTCTGAGACTTTCTCTGTTTAGGTCATTTAACATTTCTTGCAATGTCTACAGCTTCTGAGGTTAGGACAATGTCATCAACAAATCTTAAATGCATGTAGTTTTCTTCATATATACGTACAGTCCTTTGCTTTCTCATTCTAGCTTTCTTGAAAAAAAAAAAAAAAATCAAGGTATCTCGTAATAAATATTTGTGAAATTTTATCTCTGACACACGCACTTCTCAGTCTTAATTTTTTCTGAATCGTTATGTAACGTAACTGTAGCAGTTCCCTCTTTGTATATGCTTTCGAGCAGTTTTACAATATTCGTTTACTCATTGTTCCCCATTTATAATTATTATGTGCCCTGCCGAGTCGAAAGCCTCTGCATTTATTATATTCCGTTGTTATCTCAGTTAGCTAATTCATTGTGTCTAGATGGTCTGTGGTCAAATATCCGTTTTGGAATCCAGCCTGCTCCCGTGGTTGGTTTTCCTCGAGAACTGTTGTTAATATGTTCGTAAAGACTTCATTAATAGCTTGTAAATAATTAATAATAAACAAACAGGTCGATAGCTAATAAGATCTTTTAAGTCGCCTTTCATGTAGAGCAAAATAACTGTGTGTGTGTGTGTGTGTGTGTGTGACGGAGATTCCTATCGTGGGTTCTTCGCTCTCCCCTGAACCTTACACTCTGTCCAAACATCTATCTATCTATCTATCTATCTATCTATCTATCTATAAGGACGAAGGAACATAAGGCCAGGAACCAGCATATTGTTCCCTCCAAGAAAAAAAACAAAAACAGAAACAAGACAAGAGAACCAAATTCACGAGCCGTTAATTTCGAGATGCCTGGACACACTGCGTTTGAAAGACTGGAAATCATAGGCAGTAGGAAATACAGACAGAGGGAGACAGTTACAGAGTTGACTTGTTGCATACTTAAAAGACTGAAAGTGCCGGTTAACTCTTGCATTAGAGAGTTGGAGAGAAAAGAGATGAAAGTTTGCTGCTAGAGGGGTGCTACGTGTCCGCCATAGTGACGGAGGGATGCAAGCAGATAGTTCAGTGACCATTGAAGTATCGATAGAAAAGGGATGAAGATGCAACAGTACGGCGAAGAGACAGAGGTTGAAGGGAGCTAGTAAGAGGAGGAGAGTTGATGTCACGAAAAGCTTTTGACTCCACCTTGTTGAGACGAGCTGTATGTGGGGAGCCTCCCCACACATGAAAGTTGTACGCTACACAAGGGCGAATAAAATCCGTGCATAAAGTCTACAGCTGTGCAGGGGTAAAGACGGCATGGAGTCGGCTTAGCACACCTTATCTCTTGGAAGCAGATTTTACGAAATGTAATATGTTCTTTCAAAGGTAAACCCCGAGAGAATGGAACCTCAAGTATCATGATGCAGGATTAAGCTGGATTTTGCTTAAAATTAGAGTGTACTCCTTTGGAAGATTTTGTCGGGTTGATAGATGTAAGAACTAAGCTTTTGAGGCATTAAAAACAACAAAATTACGTTAACCCCAGACAGAGATATGAACCAAGTCAGACATTAGGTGAGCCATAGCCTCATCCTTTGTTTGTTGGCGTAACTGCTGAGATAGAAGCTGTGTGAAGCTAATGGAAAGGTGAAGGTTGGAGTAAATAAATTCTCCCATGTAATGACCGTGACCTTCCTATCTGCACTCATGGAAATATCCAGTACTTGCTTGAAAACAGTGTCCGTAGACACCTGTCAAACTGAGTTCTATAGTGAATTATTATATACGACAATGAAGATGACTGTTTAGGGAGGGAATGAATTTAATTAAACTCTCATATTTATTTCTGTTCTTTTTGCAGCAGTATGGACATTCGTGTATGTGTGGTAGGGGCCGGTGTGGTTGGACTGAGTACGGCCACACTCTTACAAGCAAACCTGTCCCCTGATGTATCTGTTACCCTGGTGGCTGACAAGTTCCTCTCAGACACCACCTCAATCGGGGCAGCCGGCATATTCTGGCCGGGACTACACTTCCAGGGACCCACACCAGAAATAACCAGGTGGGACTGGGTTAAATTAGCCTACACATAGACATGTTAGATTATAATGAGAAATCCGAAGAGAGTTCTGGAAGTGACTGCTAGCTGTCACATGTGAACCTCATATAGGCATTAATTCAATCAACTGTGAGACACTATGGGAACACCTGCAACTCCCTGGGGTCCCTACAGGGATTATCAGGTTTATAAGTGGTTTGTTCTCAACACTCATGTGTAAAGGTGGAAAATCCAATTTCTTTCATGTAGGTTCTGGAATAAGACAGAATTTTTCCTTACCCCTCACCTTAAGTTTATGGGCTGTTTGGATGTTGGATTGGGCTATGAGAGAGTCGCAGTAGACTAGCAGTTGGCAGTTTATGGTTACTGACCTTGGTATTGTCCATGATGAAGTTATCCTTGTAAAGCCACAGAAAGCACCCCTGAGCAGTCTTGAGGGAGGCAAAGCCACTGAAAAGAAGACTTATTTGACAAGCCCTGGTAAACAGGCATTTGGTGGCTTGCTCGACGGAGCGGAACAATCTGTTTATGCAGGTGGTGATAACAAAAAGGTCTTAGAGATCTTCACTTATCCTGTCAGTATGGCCCATAACAGTGGTGAGCTATATATATGGTGAGATTTACAGCTGCATAGTTCTGCCATATAATATTATGTGCTCAATCATTTCAAGGACAGGTATTTGATGTTGCCATTATTTTGCAAGGTTATGACGATTTTGCATCTTCAGGGCGTTTTAACTCCCTGTCTTGCTGTATGTGAGACACTGATTATAGTAAGTGCTTTGGAATATTACCTACATTAATTCCTTTAGTAGTAACTGTCCAAGCAGTATCATGGAGTATTACCGGTACAAGTACATACTGAGTACTTAATGAGAATGAGCTAAGATGTATTACCTTCATTATTCAAATATATATATATATATATATATATATATATATATATATATATATATATATCGTTTTCGTTTTTAAAGGCTCCAACATGCTTCCATGCGTCAGCCTTGGTCACCTAATGGCGGCTCTTCATGCTGCACGATCCATTGCTGCCTCCCTGTAGTCCCTTAACCCTAAGGTCACACTTAATGACCTCGATCCATGTCTTTCTCTGTCTACCCCTCGTAACCCCACTCCCAATATTAACACTTCTCACCTTCCTCACCCAGTTATCATCCCGCATCCTCTCCACATGTCCAAACCATCTCAATCTACCTCGCCTCATCACAACACCAATACACTCCAGTCCCATCCTACCTCTCAACTCTTCCATCGTGAACCCAGCCCCCCCCCCCCAGACCTTGGACACAGGGACGCACTACGCATCCACCTAATCATTGTCATATCTGTACGTCTGAGCCGGCGAATATCCTCCTCCTTCACCGCCCAGGTCTCACTACCATACATGATTACATATCTAACACATGCTGCATACAAAGACCCCTTAGCACGTAGGGAAGTCCTCTCAATGTCAGGAGAGACAACAGCTCCCTGAACTTCTTCCAACCACTTCTCACCCTAGCCACAGAGCTAGCTCCAGCCCCACCTCCAGCACACAACATGTCTCCCAAATAACACAACTCTTCCACACACTCAAGAGATTCACCAGCAAGTTCAATTCTTTCACGTCTGACAATCTCCACCTGCTCTTCCCGACACGCCGTACGCATAAAATCAGCATTATCTCGCAGTCTACCTCTGATACCACTACATCTCTTATGCACCCATTTATCACAAACACCGCACAAGATGGAATTACTTCCCACGCCCTTGTGGCAAACTGCATATAGCCACTCTCCCTCGTCTTTGACAGTACCGCCACCAACCCTAGATATCATCACTTTTGTTTTATCTGCATTTACCTTTAAGCCCTTGTGCCCCATACCATCTCTTCACTTCCTAAACCTTTCCTCCGCCTCCCTTTCGTTCTCTGCAATCAACACCAAATCACCAGCATACAACAACTCCCACGGGAGTCCGTTTCTAAAGTCACGTGAAAGGGCTTCAAGTACCATGATAAACAACATGGGACTCAAAACCGACCCCTGATGCACACCAACATTCACGGAAAACCCATCACTCAAATCTCCATTCACTCTGACCTGGGTGTGAGCACCCACATACATAGCTATAACCACTCTAACCAGCCACTCCTGCAAGCCAAGCTTTCCCATTGCCCACTTCACCACCTCTCTAGGGACTCTGTCAAAGGCCTTTTCCAAATCAACATAAACAAAATAAAGATCCCTTCTCCTACCAATATATTTTTCCTGAAGCTGTCGAACAATGAATATGGCATCAGTGGTCCCCCTAACTGGCATAAATCCAAACTGCATCTCATCAATATTCACTCTTTCTCTAAACATACCTTCTAAAACTCTCTCCATTACCTTCATTATCTGATCTAAAAGCTTTATACCTCTATAATTTCCTCTTTCCAGGGCATCACCCTTCCCTTTATACACATCTACAATTACACTCTTCAGCCAATCATCTGGGACAACACACTCTAAATAATCCTATTTATCAGGTCAGTGACTAACTTCACCCCTATATCGCCTGAGGCCTTCAACATTTCGGAAGTCAACCCAGACACACCTGCTGCCTTCCCCACCTTCATCCTGCCTATTGCCTCACTCACAGTAGCAGCATCAATCAAAGGCCAAGGGCCAGACACTGGATCTGCTGGCTCCAAACCTTCTCTGTCCCAGTCAAACTCCTCATTCAAAAACCGGTTATAATGCTTTCTCCATGCATCTTTAATATCCTCACTATTCACCACTACCCTTCCTTCATCATTCTTCACACACTGCTAACCTATAATATCCCGATTATCCCTCTTCACCTGCCACCCTAAATATCATATTTTTCCTTTCCCCATGATTTAGGTTATCAAGTAAAAGTCTCTGTGACTCAGACTTTGCCCTGTATACCTCTCATCTAGCCCTACGCTTGGGAGCCAAATATTCCTATTTGCCACCACCCTTCTTCCATTCCCGGAAAAGCTTCTTTTCTCCTTAACTGCAGCTTCTACACCCTCATCCCACAACCAAGTTACTTTATGTCTTGGTGGTCCTCTTGTCCAACCGCATGTTACATCAGTAACTCTCAAGAGATTGTTCTTGAGGGCTCTGTACTGTTCATTAACGCCTCTGTCTACAGCTCCCTGTTCAGCCACCATTCTCCTCAACTTGCTATAGAAGGCATCCTTTACTACTTGGTTTTTCAGTTTCCATATTTTCCTCCTAGGTACATAAGTCCTCTTTTTCATCACTCGTTCTTTAACCCGCGGCGTCCCATCGACGTTCTTTAATGTCCACACGTTTTGTCACTGCCAATCCCGTCGACGTACATAAACGTGAAAAAATTGCAAGGTCCCTAATTTGCACAATTTTCAATTTTCGTGAGTCATTTTTGGTACGTATACACGTGACACCTTCCTCAACAAGATGCCAGGCAGGGACAATGCCTTACCCAGCATGACCTCCTCCCCCCCCCTGCATGCCATTGTCTCAGCAATTCACCTGTTATCAGTGACCTGACCAGTATAGCCATGTCATGCCACGGTACGAAATTCAGGGCCAGAGTGATTCCCCAAACAATGACAATGTGGAGGACAAACTTTACATAACATTAGAGGAAGAAACAGTTAGAAATGATGATCAGGTAATGTGGCAAAAAAAGGTCAGGTATTAGTGAGTGAAACAATGCTTATAATGCCTATATTACTGCTTGAAAACCAATATACTCTTGTACTACATATAAATTCGTACCAAGTAAATAAATAAATACCGTTTATGAGTGGTGTGAAATAGTTATCCTCCCATAGAACTCGTTTTCTTTGGTGCCAGCCTGTTAGAAAGACCCAGTAAGGTAAGGAGGTACTCCTACCTGTAATGAGTATTTTAAACCTTAGGTGAGCGATTTCTCTATGAATTTTCGATGTTTCTCACCAAAAGCGAAGGTTTGAGCCAAAAAAAATTTTTTCCTAAAATTGTCGGGATTGGGGGGAGTCAGTGGTGGAAAAGTGATCGGGATGGGGCGGGTTAAGCACCATATCACAAATCAGTAGTTTGTGCTGCTGCACACACTCCTCACTTCCTATAACTTTAACAACCCTCACTAACCTCCTATCGGCCCTCCTAACCAGAAAATAATCTATTTGACTGCTATTTCCCCCAGACTCATACGTAATTAACCTACTTTCTCTTTTCCTAAAATATGTGTTGCACATAATCATGTCCGTTGCCTCCCCAAACTCGAGTATCCTTTCCCCTTCTTCATTCCTTATACCATACGCACATCACCCATGCACTCCTTCATAACCTTGTGCTGCTTCACCTACATGACCATTTAAGTCCCCTCCAAAAACCACTATCTCATCATCCCGCATACCACCCACTACATGTATTAAATCATCCCAAAATCTATCTTTCTCTGCTTCATCCAATCCTGCCTGTGGAGCACATGCCGATATAATCGCATCTATCCTTCTACCGAACAGAATTTTCACTACCAATATCCTATCACTTACTCTCATAACATTCTCACCCATGTTGGTAGAGGAACCCGTTGGGATATATATATATATATATATATATATATATATATATTTTTTTTACCACTCATGGAAGGGTGAAAGACCCTTGCTATACGTCAGGACTAAATACTGTAGCCCAGCCTGGGCCCCTATGCTTTTTCTCGTGTAAAAGATTATGATGTATTCTGGACTATTTGTTTGAGGGTGACTCTGATGTACTAACTTATAAGGTGCACAAAAATACCAGCAACATCTCCTGTATCACGAACAACACCTCAACTGCCACAATCTCCACCACCACCACCATTATCACTCCCACGACCACACCCATCACCTACGCCACCACCACCCTCATCATAATCATCATCATCATAAATACTACCAATAATGACACAATCACCACCACCATCACCATCAGCATCATTAATAGCACTACCACATCCATTATCACTACCACTACTACCATCGTTACTACAAGTAAAGTGCACTTTGTGAGTGAGCGACGAGCAAGCGAGCGAGCGCCATGTTATCACATTTCTCTCTGCTATACAATTATAGTCGGAATCTCCGATACTTAATTGCCAGAGCTGATGCCAACCACAGTGTTACTACGGAATATCGTTTTTAACATGATTTCATAATTGAGGTGTTCACCGATTAGAGCCAAACACTCCTTTGGAAAACTTGAGATCCCAGCGGGTTCCTATACCAATATAGGTGAGTCGTTAGTTGACAACAGAATTAATGAGTGTATGACATGCAGAAAGAATTTCATCTCTACTTCACATAAGAGTAACTTTATTGGCTTTTGCTTAGAGTTATGGTCAGGTCAGGCCAGTCCAATCATTTCCAAACTTAAAGCCATCACACTGCCGAGCCGAATTTTGTACGAGTTTCTGCGAGTTCAAAATATTTGAGGTCGGTGAAATTCTTATAAATTCGTACGAATTTATTTTCCGAGTTCCCCAAAGGTCGTGGAGGTCGTGGTCTAGATTGAGCTTGGTTGGACACCTCTTGGTAGCTTGTGAAAAAATTTGCTGGTGCAGGCAAAATTCTCTGCGTGTCACCACGAACAGAGATACTTGCACAAGGTCTTGCGAGTTCGTAAGATCCATCATATGACCTCGTACGAACTGGATAGAGGCTCTTTAATACTCATGGGAACTCTGCAACCAATCTTTGTTGTGCGAGATGCTGTCGTGAGGTACTCTGAAGGTGAAGTTCATGCTGTGGCAGTTCTCACCAGTGGCGTAGTGCCTGAGGGTGAAGGCTAACTTGAGACCAGCTCGGAGGGCATCTTGGAGGTTAGTGTTCTGCTTCTCAGTCATAGGGGTGACACGGGCTGGCAACTCTCTGAACATCTGAGGTTCCATGCGCAGGTAATTTATGTAGTCAGGGATATATTCTCCCTCCAGCTCTCTCATCAGGTTTTGGTACACATCATACTGAAGTCTCCTAACCATCCATGGACGGATCTAGAATCTTCTTTTTTGCCTTCTCCTTTGCAGAACCTGGAGTTGTTGAGCTACTGAATGACATCTTGAAGTACTTGTTTGTGGAGTATTAGACACATTTGAAGCATAATTACATTAATACCAGGTACTACAATGGCCATCTGGTTGAAGTGGTGATGTGGACCCTGCATCTGACATGAAGAAGACTGGCACAGTGAGTTGGGTGAGGGTGGTTTTTATAGGAAAACTGGATCAATCGCAGGTTATCACATGTTTATCGCATTTTATCATTAACAACTCTTACAAGGTCACACGAGTGTCGTGAGGGCTCGTATATAGGTCCTAAGTCCACTAATACCAATTCGGTTCACTTTCCCTCAGGGCGCAGGAAGGCGTGGCTTGTGTGTGACGTCAGTCGGCATAAGTAACAGAAAATGTATAAAAGGGCAGACTCAAATCAAACATTTATAATAAGGGAAAACGAAGACAAGGAAGAAGTGTAGACTCGTTTAACTGTATAACATAGCAGTAGGTTCCCTCACACCCCTATTCCTTCCCTCACACCCCCATACCTTCCCTCAAACATTTCAGTCCCTTCCCTCACTTCGGATTGAAAAATGTGTCATGATCTGGAGAGTGTGGCATACACCCACTCATCACCAGAGTCAGGCGTCAACAGAAGTACTGAACTTCGGTTTCGTGCAAGCTGACGTCACTCCGATGTTCCGCCCCCTGCGCTAGCTTGGACCCGTTTTAGATGTAAGTGATCCGACTTGATATTAGTAGACTTAGTATAGGTCTTTATAAGTCTTGGAAACTCGCAATTGCTTCGGACATGTACTAGCGTGCAACTCTTGCAAGAGGTCGTGCATCATCGGGACAACTCGTGTAAGAATCTTATAACTCGTGCAGAGTCATCGTACGATATCGTACGATGTCGCACGAGGTCGTAAGAGTAATCGTACGATAAATAAAGGTTTGATGTTCATGTCTATTCTTTACAGGTCGCATGATAACTCGTACGAGCTCTTCGAAGGTCGTACGATGTTGCAGGGCAATGAACAGTCGTGAGACTTTAGGTGGTTTTAGTCACGACTTCCAATTTTTGCTCGTACTTCACTTGTACATGCTCGCACAGTGTGACTGCTGCTACGGAAATTTCATTTTGCTCCCGGTCGCCCTCCGCTATTCGGGTAAGCTCGCGAAAATTTTTGATCGCAGACGCTCGTAGAAAGCTCTGCTGACAGTGTGACTGCAATTTAACTGGACTAAACATTCCTCACTCGCTTTGCTCGCTCGTTCATAACCACAGCCTCCGCGAAAACCCGCCATCATCACCATCAGTATTACTACCAGGCACTTCATCGTTACCACAACCAAGACTACCACCATCACCATCACTACAACCAACATTCCTACCACAGCCATTATCGTGATGACAACCACCATGAACACCAACAACACTACCACCAATATCACAGACGCACACATAATCACTACTACGATACCACCACAATTATTACCACTACTACCACAGTCTAAACACTCCCCCCCCCCTATTGCCATCATTATGATCATCCTCAAAACTACACCATTAATACCACCACCACCACCACCACCGCTACTAAAAGTACCACATCATTCCTACAGTCGCTGGCTAAAAGACTCCTACGACCACTACAAGAGCATTCTCAACTCCCCTGAAGCCTCTATCGCTGGTGTGAAAGAACTCTCTGGCTACCACGTCTCAAACAACTACCCCAAAGTCGTATTGGTAAGAGAGAGAGAGAGAGAGAGAGAGAGAGAGAGAGAGAGAGAGAGAGACGTAATATTTATGGTGTTGTCCTAATGAGAGAGAGAGAGAGAGAGAGAGAGAGAGAGAGAGAGAGAGAGAGAGACGTAATATTTAT
This sequence comes from Coenobita brevimanus, assembly GCF_032717465.1. Taxonomy (NCBI): domain Eukaryota; kingdom Metazoa; phylum Arthropoda; class Malacostraca; order Decapoda; family Coenobitidae; genus Coenobita; species Coenobita brevimanus. Next base: position 5,763,445 of record NC_137009.1, read on the forward strand.
GGTATTGTCCTAATGTATGTGTGTGTGTGTGTGTGTGTGTGTGTGTGTGTGTGTGTGTGTGTGTGTCACACAGATAAATAGAAAATGGATGTATGAGTGTGAGAAGGGACTAAGGGAGGCAACTAATATTGTCCATCATTAAGAATGCTTATATATTACGGTTGACCATTAAAGGGACTGATGTTATACTTATTATGTGCTCTGATCGACTACAAAAATTACGTAAATGGAGGCATAGTCTCTGAAAATGCCGATTGATTTTAGTATAGAATCGCCGACATAGGTCACCATCACCAGCACCAATAACAATATTAACAACAACAGCAGCAGCAGCAAAAACATCAACAACAATAACATCAACAAAAGCAATTGCTGCAACTGCAAAAATAATAATAACAGTAATAATAATAATAATAACAAAAATCATCATCATCATCATCATCATCATCTAATCCAGTGTTGCCCTATGAGGAGCATAGTTCCCCGGCGCCAGGCAAGTTAGTCTCGACATTTAAGGTGAGGGTGACCAACCCCACTCATCCCTGAGTGGCATTTCGTGAGCAACAAACTCCAACTACCTATCTATCTATCTATATAACTAGGCTGCTTCCTCCATGGAAAGGGAGGTAGCCGAGATAGGACGACACACTCCCTATTTACTCATCCATTCAAACACAGTCATTCCCATCTTAGTCCCAAAGGGGAGAAGGGACAGATCCTCACCGCACCACACCACACAAGGGTCAACTGCGCAGTGCAATCAGTGACATCCGCAGCAGGGCCCGACAGCAGAGCTGGTTTACCTCTGCCACATCATAATAGACCCATCCCCTTACTCGCACCTGACCTGACTAGCTAATCAGACCAAATGCGGGAGAATTTCCCCTCAGGGCTGCGTCATCATTTATTCATTCACAATTTCTCTCCATTTATTTCTGTCATGCACAGCCACTCTTCCTTGCTCAACAGACATCCCTCTCGCATCCAGCGCTCTCTTCACACTGTCCATCCATCCTATTGGTGGTCTCCCTGTCAGCCTTACACCTCTCACATCAGATCTAGTTATCTTTTTCACCAATCGCTCATTATCCAATCTTTCCATATGCCCAAACCATCGCAACACCCTCTGCTCAACTCAACCAGCCATCTCCCAAACAACTCCAGTTCTCCTTCGCACTTCATCATTTCGCACTTGATCCATACGCGTCACTCCACACATACTCCTCAGACACCTCATCTCCATTACATTAAAACTTTTCCTCTCTGCTACACCCATATTCCATGTTTCAGCCCCATATAACGCAGTCGGTACCACAACACCCTTATACAGCCTTCTCTTTACATCCATTCTAAGCAAACGACATCTAAGCACTTTTTTCATTTTTCCCAGCACCTTTCCTACTTCATTTATTCTAAACTTCACTTCTGCATCTATTCTTCCATCCATATTTATTTTCCACTCCTTTGTCTTCAGATCATGTTGTTGTTGCATAAGAAGCTATCTAAGTACATGTTCCAAATATGAATGACCTTGAACTACTTTTAAAGGTCAAAGACTTGTTTATGATGCCAAAATTTAATACCTTATATACCATAAATAGTTATGGCGAACATTTTTTATTGTGGCTACACGATAAGTAAATGGGTAATTAGTTATTATTAATACCTACCCCAACGAAGTTGGATGAGGTTATGTATTCATCTCTGTTTGTCCAATTGATATCTTCCAAAGTTCTCAATGAATTTGAATAACATTTTGTGGTACGGTGGGCCATGGGCCAAGAAAGAATTAATAAAATTTGGGGGCGTTTCCTGATCCGGATCCAGATCCTATGTATCCTGCACAATATCTCCGAAAGTTCTGAATGAATTTCAATAAAATTTTCTGGAAGAGTAGGCCATGGATCAAGGAAAAGTTGATTAAATTTTAGAGTGGATCAAGATCCTATGTATTCCGCACAATATCTCCATGGATCCGGATCCTTTTGAATGGTAATGGCATTGGAGAAGGTATGCGCTCTCCGAGTGCGTTCTAGTTAGTACTACTACAACTACCACTAGTATTACTATTACTATTGCTATTGCTGTTGCTGTTGCTCCTGCTGCTACTACTAGTAGTGGCAGTAGTTGTAGCTGTATTGGCATAAGGAAAATTGTTGGCATAAAATGTGAACCCGACTGAAGATATTTCAACCAGTGTCTGTACTTGAAAGGATCCAAATAGGAGATACAAATAGCCGAGACGTAACTACTGACAGTAGAAAATCTGTCAACTGTTTTAAACTCTTGAACACTATCCGCATTCACATTGCTATAAGGAAGATTTTTCCAGAGTTTAATAAATCATGGAATAAAACTCCTGACGTATTGTAATGTATTATATACAACACTAGAAAGGCATGATTATTTAAATTAAATGACTATCTGGTCGCAGTGACTAGTTTAAAAGTTGAAAGAGGCTTTGTACGTAAAGAAGTGGTTGGAGACTTTATATGTTATCAAGACGATGGAAATTTGACAAGCAACAGAAACCAAATCTAATTAAAATTACAATCCATCTGCCTTAAGTGCAAAAGAGAGCAGAAGGGCATTAAAGAAGAATAAATGTATATGCACAATAGCACCATTCGAGTAAAACTTTTCTATATATTCGTAGAAGGCAAATCTTTATACATGTTGAAACAAGTGAGCTTAAATGCCTCAGAAATGATTTTTTTTTTTTTTTAATCCAATGTGTCACCCAGAGAAAGTTCATTTACTGAACAGTCTTGTTGATTACAGTTATTTCAGAAAGAAAAAGAAGGACAGTCTTCGATATGCTGACAACACCATAAGTTTTTACAGGGTTTAGCTTTATTTGACACTGATTGCACCAACTAATAATATTTTTTTTATCATCCCTCAAAGTAAGTGTATCGCAAGAAAAATTTGGATACCTCTAATGCCACCAGTGTGATAACGGGAGTTTTAGATACACCACCAATATGATGCTGAGGATTTTAGAAATGCACCACCAATATGAATGCTGAGGATTATAGAAATTATGAGGAATAGGGTAGCGTGATCTTACTTGAGAATATATGGCTTTATGAGAAATGAGGTAGCATGATCTTATTAGAGAGGGCGTGAGTAGTTAGATATTAGCACACCTTGCGGGCCACTCAGTCTCGTCTGTACTACTCCTTAGGCTTAGAGGATAGCAAAATTCAAACTCAGAATGACTTAACCTACGATTTACCAACCATTAAGAACTGAAATACAATTACTCTTCAAACTGTGAAATATACCAAACAAAATATAATGAGGATCTATATCGACAGAAATAGAAATCTTCTCAGACTGAATATTCAAAAAATACTGTTACACTTTTCAGAAATATGAATCTTCATGAACTAAATTAATATTCAATAATGAGGATTTACAGTACAACTCCAGAAATATGTATCTTTACACATTAGATAAATATTCCAAGAATACAGATAAGCATGGATATACCTGTTGTCCCGTGGTCTCTGACGAACTCGTCGGGAAGAAACTTAGATGATCACAAGAGAATATTTTCTAAGACTAAATACACGATAAATGAAGAAACTTATATAAAATAGACACTAATCAAAAGCACCAATAATTACATGGACTGTAATCAAATGGACAAATAGACCAGCCGATATTCACCTTGATTCCAAGAACTAAAGGGGGGGGGGGGATTTAAGGTGCCAGTGGCTAGGCCGCGGCTAGTACGCCCATCCTTGGGGTGCAAGCCACGGCCCTCCACAACTCTCATCTGCAACGATGAAAAGGAGCGATGATCTGAATTGTTTGGCGCGGCTTCTCACCTTTTTTAAGCATCAAGACAGTATTCAGGATTCGGCTAAAACTTTAACTGATTACTTTGTAATATTTTGTTTCTACTAGATCTTCCAAAGAATACGAGATATACGTTTGCACTCAACATACGGAAATAACTTAAGATGTTGAAATTTTTGTAATAAGTGTAAAGGAACTTTAATCATAATGAAGCCAGATCAATTAGGAACTTGAACAATTTTATAACCCATGTCAGTTACTTTTGCCTACGTGACTGTAACCCCGACTTAACAAGAATTTCACGCTTCACAAATGACAATCATCAGTCAACTATTAATCACCACTGCATAGTTCAAAAGGGGAAATATGTTAACTTCAGCAGGTAAATCTCTAGATCAAAATATAAAGAAAGACATTTAGCGATTTTTAATGTCTGCAAAATTTCTGCGGTTATACGTCTTTGTTGAGATCAGCTGGTTCACTATGCATAAACACTAGTCATATTCATATCAAAACTCGACTAAGCATTATCAATAGCAGAAACATGTTCAGATTATGAATATCCACTAAGACTAGACTTAAATGTAGAACATAACGGTTAATCATGAGTTATACCTACAACACTTAATCTTAAGATTACACTTACAATACTAGCTTATACTAACTTACACTAATATTTAAAATTATGACACTACATAAGGACGATTTGAATTGCCTAAACATGATAGGAAATAGGAGCATATAAAGATGCATATCAGCCTGCAAAGAGTTTTTTATGAAACTCATCAAAACGTATTATCACTAGTTTTAAAAATGATGAGCATACAGTAGACGTGATTACATTAACCTGCGATACACCAGATTAAACTAAATTACCGTCAACTATCACACGCGGCTGTTTGTTAATTAAAACGTAGATATGGTTTTTCAGATAGGGCCACCAATCCCAATAGAACCCAGTTTGAACAATAATGCCCTATGGTTAACTAAATTAAACCAAAAACTGACTTCAGGAGAAAGTAATTTCTATGTGTACCCCACTTCCAGTGAAGCCTGCAGATCCTCAGTGAAAACTAGGCGTGCATCACTGTATTTCAGCTCTGACTAAATCCAAACTGGTTTGGTGATAGGAAGATTATTTTAAAATTAAAAGCTGACCATTGTATGGCCAGAAAGATTTTCAAATATATTTCAAATAAATGATTGTAAGGGATATAAGTCTTTTTTGTGCAGGTTAAACAGGGATAGCTGCTCACTTTGGAATCGGACTCACATCAGTAGGACACCAGCATACTGTGTAAATCTATCTATCTATCTATTGCCAGATGCCTCAATCCCGTTTGGGGTGGCCACAAACAAATCGCCTCCAACCGCCGTCCCCCGCCATTTCACTGCCCTGCTCCCAACTCACACCCCCCTCTCCCATATACCTCTCCACCCCATCCCTCCATCTCATCCTCGGCTTCCCCCTCCCTTTTCCCCTCTACACCTGACTCACATACACTCTCTTCGTCAGTCTTTCACCCTCCATCCTCTCCACATGGCCAAACCACCTCAGTGTGTTCCTCATAACGCTTCCTATCACATCCACATCCACACCACAACGCTCCTTTATATCCTCATTCGTCAGCCTATCTCTCCATGTGACTCCACAGGCTCCTCTTAAATAACTCATTTCCACTGCTCTCACTCTTGACTTGTGTCCTTCCAACAACGTCCAAGCTTCACTTCCATACGTTAGAGTTGGTATCACAATACTGTCATGTAGTAACTTTTTCACTTCCATACTCACTTCCCTGTTTCTTATCACTGCTTTCAAAGAACCAGCAACCTTTCTTCCCTGCTGTACCCTTTCAAGCACTTCACCCTCCAAACCTCCATCCTTACTCATCACACTACCCAAGTACTTAAACGTACTCACATTTTCCAATTCCTCACCATCCAACCTCGCTGTACATTCACTGACTTCACCTCTCTCAAAGACCATCACTTTACTCTTCCCAACATTCACCTTTAGATTCCGTTTCTTACACACTCTCCCAAACTCATCCACCAGGCCTTGTAGCTCCCCTTCCTCTTTACTCAACAACACAGTATCATCTGCAAACAACAGTACAGGGAGTTTCCAAACACTATCCTCTCTCACAAGGGCCACTCCAACATCCACTCCCCTACCTTGTACCTCTTTTATTACCCCATCCATGTACAGATTGAACAACCATGGAGACATGACACATCCCTGTTTCAACCCAACTTTCAAAGAGAAAAATTCACTTAGTTCACCATCCACACGCACTGCAGCCTTCGCACCATCGTACATACTCTTCACAGCATTCAACAACTTCCCATCCACTCCATATATTCTTAACACTTTCCACAATCCTTGTCAATCCACCCTGTCATATGCTTTCTCCAAATCCATGAAAGCCGCATACAACTTCTTTCCCTTCTCTAGAAACTTTTCCACTAAATATCTAAGAATGAATATCTGATCTACACAACCTCTTCCCTTCCTAAAGCCTCCCTGTTCGTCTCCAACTAATTTCTCTGTTCTTTTTCTAACTCTGTCAATAAGTATCCTACCATACACTTTTCCTATTATACTAAGAAGACACTTCTTTTTCCCCTTTTCCTTTGTACAAGGGAATAATTATACCTGACTTCCAATCCTCCGGGACTCTACCTTCCTCCCAGGCCAATCTGCACATCTTCCACATCCATTCTACTAATATCTCTCCCTCATGCTTCAGCATTTCACCACACACTCCATCAATTCCTGGGGCTTTCCCCGACTTAACTTTCTTCATTTCTTCCACAATTTCTCTCCTACTGATTTCTTCCTGTCTTCTCACCTCCCTCCTTCTCCCAGCCATTCCCCAGCCACTTATACTCGCATTACTTCCATCCTCTATGTTCAACAATTCCTTAAAGTGCTCTCTCCATCTGCTCACTTTTTCTCCCTTCTCCAATTGTAATCTACCATTTTTATCTTTCACTCCCCTGCTAACTTCACTTCCACCCTGTCTTACTCTTTTCACTTCTTTCCAGAACATTTTCTTACAGTCCCTCCACTTTACACTCAAATTCCTTCCAAATTCCTCATCCACTCTCTTCTTACTCTCTCTTACTAATCTTTTCACCTCTCTCTTTCTTTCTACATATAACTCTTTCTTCCGCCTCTCAACTTCTTCCACGCCCCTAATTCTCATCCATTCATTGCATGCTTTCTTCTTTTGTACCACAGCCTGTCTCACCTCTTCAGTCCACCACGCTGTTCCTTCCACCCCCCTCCGTCTTCTCTTCCTTCCACACACCACATCACATGCTGCACATATTTCTTCTGTAAATATCCTACACACACCTTCCACGTCTCCCATCTGCTCCAATTCATATTTGGCCAATCGTTCCCCCACTTCTCTCTTATACTCTGCCTTTTTCTCATCCTCTTGTAACCTTTCCACTCTCCTTGCAACTACTCCTTCCTCTCGTCTTTCCCTTCTTCTATTCCTCCATCTTACTTGAATCCTAATTCTGGCCACCACCAAGTAGTGGTCAGAAAGTCCATTCCCCCAGCCTCTATAAGCTCTTGCATCCATTACACATCTTCGCATCCTTTCATCCACATACACATAATCAATCACTGCCTTCCTTTCATTCAGTTCGCTACCCACCCTTCTCATCACTCGCCATGTATACCTGTGAATCATTTTATGCCTGGAGAGGGTATTGGCTATCACCAACCCCCTCCCAGCACAAATGTCCACTAACGCACTCCCATTCTCATCTATCTCAGCAGGCACACCCCACTCACCAACTATTCCATCCACCTTCACATTCCCAACTTTACCATTCATATCACCGATCAAAAACACTCTCTCATTCCTTCCAAACTATTCCATGCACACTTCTACATTTGTCCAGAATTCTTCTCTCACTCCTCTAGCACGATCTTGTGTTGGCGCATACACACACACAATCACCCACATTTGTATTCCAACTTTCAACTTTACCCACACAATCCTTGACCCAACTGATACATATTGTCTTATGCTCTTCTTCCATCTTTTACCCACAACTATACATACTCCTTCTTTTGCCCTCTCATTCTCACCTACTCCTGTACATATACCCCATCCATACTCCCATTCTCTCACACTTTCTCCTCGCCATTTTGTTTCAGTTATTCCACATACATCCAGTTTCTCACCCTCAAGCACCTGGACAATCTCTCTCTCTTTCACCTCATCATTCGCTCCTCTTACATTCCATGTACCCATTACCAAGTCCTTTGTCTGGTCCTGGGTCATCATCGTTTGGTCAGTCCTTGTCTGGGGCTTCTTGTTTGTTTTTTTTAGTTAGTTGTTTTCCGGGAAGGGGCACTAACCCTCCACTAACCCTTTTAGTCGCCTTTTACGACAAGCAGGGATACTGGGGGAGTATTCTTGAGAAACCCCCCTACCCCCAGGGGGGGAGTAAATGCTGCGATGAATTAAAATTTACAAAACAGCAGTGAGTTGGTATACTAACAGGCTGTTGAACCCTGTACAAAAATGGAGGAAAAACAATAGGGTCACTCCCACCAAAGGGATCAAACCTTTGAAATAAGTTTCAAATTAAGTGTATCTAAATCCAGACAAACTTAGGCTCAGAGATGCAAGAACGGGGAAATGCAACCCCTCATCATTTTGATTACTCTCAGAAATGGAACCCAGGGGTTTAGATTCCTCACAAAGGTTAAATATAACAGAACCAAAAACTAAGCATAAACACCAACCAAGATATCTTGTAACTTATTCCTGTACTCAGCCTCAACAGAATATACTGTCTGGGCTTCACACTGCAGTCTAATATAATTCTCTCAGCAAGATCGTGTACAAAAACGAGTCCATAAACGAGGTTCCTTATCTCGCTGAATATTCCAGCAGTTTTCATTATATCAGATCATATCATTTTTCCTCATCATTATAATCTTTCTTGGGATTCTATCACTAATATATAATAAGGTAACTGTTAAGGCCTCAGCTTGGCAGGGAGCTTATGGCAATTGTTGTTGTTGTTGACGATGATGTTGTTATTATTGTTGTTTAACCCTAGTCTGTGAGGCTGAGAAAACTCAACGACCACGGGTAAATATCTGCTTCTGTGGAGCCGTCCTACAGGCACAGTGTAGAACATACACGATGTAAGGATCTGGTACCCCTGTATGGTAGACAACACCTTGCCAGGGTTGGATCAGAGCACTTCCCATGGCATGTTGCAGGGAAACGTGGGGAGGTTTGGCTTCCGGGTGGACGCCAAAGTTGCTCCACCCGAGATGCACAGCAGCACCATTCATTGGCCCCCTTCGATCATTGTAAACGATGATGATGATGATGATGATGATGATGATGATGATGATTATGAATTCCTTTCCAACTCTTCACAGGACGAGATGTTCAAGCGGATCCTAGAAGAATACCGAAACTGTACCCCAGAAGAACTGTCGACCCTTGGCTTTAAGTATGGTACATTCATTACTACTCTGGTGACGGATTGTACTTACTACCTACCTTACCTAACACGCAAGTATGTACCGAGAGATAGATAGAGAGAGAGAGAGAGAGAGAGAGAGAGAGAGAGAAATTAACCTAGGAACTGGTCAGTTCAGAAGCTTGAAACATACACAACACGGATAAGGTAATAACAGTGTTATCTACAGAATCTTGATAATGGCTATAGTGTAGGCCTACTAAAATATTAATGTGCAGTATTATTCTAGGTGTGCACGTTAATTAATAGTATAATTAATAGTATAATTTCTGTCAACGTAAACTTTTCAGAGGCATTATTGTCTTCTCAGGTATTCTGACTTGGTCTTTGCGGATTCACAAGTCAATTTTGTACAGTAGAATAGCAGCACTAAATCAGTCCGGAGCAACTGGCAAACAAGAATACTTTTTCAGTGTTTCAGTAACACAGAGAGTACAAGTTTCTCTAACTGTCAACACCAATCTACATGCACAGTACACACTACACTTCCTTTTCAAAATACAAAAATAAAAATGGCACACATTAACTAAGCCTCCGTGTCTCGGGGGGGGGGAACCATAAATGCCCCCACCATCCGCCCCTCTCCTGGTGACGACTCAACGAGCTGCCTGGACCCACTGTCTGACTCACTTCTTCTTCATTTCTGCAACATTCATGGCCTTTCCTCTAACTTTCTCTGTTGAACACCACCTCTCCTCTAAACCTCACCATCTCTTCTTAACCCATACCCTCCAGGTTTTTTTTGGACTCCCCCAACCCCTGAAAACCCAATAATATTAGTGTTCAAATTATTTATTTATTAATATTTTGCTCAAACATTCGCTTTTGGTGAGAAACTAATGAAAATCACCATGAAAGTTGCTTCTGTCACCCGTAAGTGCTCCTAAGGTGGGTCCCCCCTCACCTCAGCCAGGTGTTCTGTGACCGGGCCGGTGCGGCTGCTCCGTTTTCTACAGTGGGAAGGAAGAGGGTAACTAATCAAAACCAACCTAAATACATATATTTACATCTAATATACTAGAGCAGTAGCCGTGTGTGTGTGTGTGTGTGTGTGTGTGTGTGTGTGTGTGTGTGTGTGTGTTTGGGCAGCTGAACCTACACATTCAAATCGCACCAAAATGGGAAAAAAATCGCAAAAAAAATCGCTGATGCAAAACAACTTGGTCTCATCACGATTGAAAAACTTTTACCATATTTAATGAGCGATCACATTTTGACTAAAAAACGCTGCTCCCGGAGCCTGGCATAGGATCTCCGTAGAATTTTTTGTCCAGAGGTAGAACTAAAATAAACTGTTGCAGTAGCCGTGTGTCTGTGTGTGTACTTCGGACTTGCATTTGGACAACTTGGGTTCCAGTTCCGAAGCTGCAAATAGCACAGTCAATTGGTTAGCTGCAAAAAATCCAAGTGACACCGTTACACTAGAATAGCACATAAACGCAAGAGCCCTCCGCAGGAGCAAGTGCAAGGGGCCCGGTGGGCCCATGAGCACTTGTTTATTTGCTACAAAAGTACATATACTGCAACAATATTGTGGTATATATATATATATATATATATATATATATATATATATATATAAAATGGGTGAAAAAAACATAGGTTCATAATGTAACCACCCATAAATCGCCGATTTCTGGCACACTTGACTAGCTGATAATGTTTTTTCCACAAACATGCACTAGAGGAAGGTCTCACGCTTCTGCTTCCCATGAATCACCCGCAAAATTTGAAAAATGTGCACGCAATGTGCCTTGCAATTGCGAATCGTGCGGTGTCTGACGGTGGGTCCATGGCAGCTATCATCTACTGGTGTACAACATATGATGTAGGGAGGGTATGGGTTAACTGAAATTCAGCTGTCTGAGGCAACTGACAGCAAACTCTTTTCTGTATCCTCCTACTTTCTCTTAACTCAATTCAAAGCCAAAGGTGGCTGTTGTATATATGTACGCAATGACTTATCTTGCTCTAGTGTTCCTGAACTTGATTCTTCTGAATTCTTTACTGTCTGGCTGCAGCTCTCCTGTCATTCTCTGACTAAACAATATATCTTCACTGTTTACTTATCACCAAATTCTATTGGCTATCAAGAAATCTTTGACTGTCTGACTTGTACGATGGAACACATTCTATTCATTTCTCCTTTCTCTGAAATCTCCATTCTAGGAGATTTCAATGTTCATCACTCCATTTGGATCTCCTCTCATTTCACTGATCCACCTGGTGAAAAAGCCTTAACATTTTCTATCCTTAATGACCTAGAGTAGCTTGAACAGCACCCTACCCGTATCCCTGACCACCTTAGAGAGAGCTCCAACATACTTGACTTCTTCCTTACAACTAATCCTTCTGCTTAAAATGTTAATCTTTCCTCTCCGTTAGGCTACTCCGATCACAACCTTATTACTCTGACCTGTCCTATTGCTCTGGTATGGCCTGTGGACCCCCCAAAGAAATGTTTACTGTGGTACTTTCGAGCTGTGGATTGGGAGGCCCTCAGGCAGTACTTCTTTGCTTTTCCCTGGAATTTTTATTGCTTCCATGGCTGGGAGCCATCTGAGTGTGCCTTGTGCATTAAGGAGGTTATTCTTGGAAGCATACATTCTCTTCTCATATCCATTGTCTAATCCAAGAAAGCCTTGATTTAATCACGCTTGTTCTAATGCTGTCTGCAACAAGGAGAGGGCCTGTAAAAGGTACCATAGCCAACCCAGCCCTGAATCGCATCTTTTTTATGTTTCTGCCCGGAATCGTGCTAAGTCTGTTCTTTGCTCTGGTAATAGTAATATCGTCCATACTAAATGCTCACAACACTCCAACTCGAATTCTTTCCACTCCTTCTGGCACCTTGCCAAAAAACCTTTCTAACAACTTAACTTCATCATACTTCCCTCTCCTTTTCTACTTTGATGGCTTTGTAACTATTTCTTCTACTGATAAAAAGCAGATCTCTTCGCTCTGACTTTCTCCAATTCCACCCTAGACGATTCCAGTGTTGTTCCTCCATCACTTCCCTCTTCTGACTTCCTCATGCCTGACATAAAATTTCTTCAGCTCATGTATTTTCTACCATCACTGGCCTTAATACTAACAAGGCATATAGGCCTGATGGAGTCCCTCCTGTTGTCCTCAAGAACTGTACCTCTGTGCTTACACCCTGCCTAGGTAAACTTTTTCGCCTTTGTCTTTCAACTTGTACCTTTCCTTCTTGCTGGAAGTTTGCTCTCATTCAGCCAGTCCCAAAGAAGGGTGACCATTCCCAACCCTCTATTGTCCAGTTGCTTTATCATCCTGTGTCTCAAAAGTTTTCGAGACAATCCTTAACACAAAAATTTTAAAGCATCTTTCCCATCACAACCTTCTTTCTAATCGTCATCTGTCAAGGATGCTACACTGGTGACCTTCTCACCTACCTTTAAGACTCCTGGTCATCCTTCTTTCAGAACTTGCCACTGCGCTTTACATCTCAAAGGCTTTCGATCGAATCTGCTATTAATCTTTAATTTCGAAACGCCCTCTTATGGTTTCTATCTTTCTATCTGTGCCTTCACTCATAGCTTCCTTTCTAGTCATTCTAAAGCTGCTGTTGTAGACGGCCATCGTTGTTCTCCTAGATCTATCAACAGTTGTGTTCCTCAGGGTTTTGTCCTATCACCAACTCTCTTCCTTTTATTCATCAGTGTCTTTCTAAGCTGTATATCTATCCCTATTCACTGGTACACTGATGATTCCACCCACTTTTCCATTCGGTTCCCACAACGTCCATCTTAACAGTTACTTCAACAAACAAAGGATGAGGCTATAGCACACCTTATGTCTGACTTGGTTCGTATCTCTGGCTGGGGTAAAAAATAATCTTATTGTTTTAAATGCATCAAAGACTAAATTTTCAAACCTATCAACCCGACAAAATCTTCCACAGGAGTACCCCCTAATGTTTGATAATATCCAGCTTAATCCTGCATCATCCTTGAACTTGCTTTGGGTTTCATTTACTCGGAATTTATCTTGGAAAGATCATATTGCATCTGTTGTATAATCTGTTTCCTAAAGGTTATGTGTGCTAAACCGACTCGTTACCTCCTTTCCCCCTGCACAGTTGTTGACTTTATACATAGGTTTTATTCATCCCTGTGTAGAGTATAACTCTCGTGTGTGGGGGGGCTTCCCACATACAGCTCTTCTCAATAGGGTGGAGTCAAAGGTTTTTCATCTCATTAACTCTCCTCCTCTTACTGGCTTCCTTTAACCTGTGTCTCTTCGCCGCACTGTTCCTCTTTATCTCTTCTCTATTCCTATTTCATTGGCCACTGCTCCTCTCAACTGTCTGTTTCTATCCCTCCACCTCTACGACGGATGCATAGCACCCATCTAGCAACAAACTCTCATCCCTTTTCTGTCCAACCCTCTAATGCAAGAGTTACTCCCAGTACTTCATTTATGCACAGGTCAGCTCTGGAACTGTCTCCTTCTATCTGTATTTCCTACTTCCTATGATCTCCAGTCTATCAAACGTAGTGTGTCCAGGCATCTCAAAATGAACGGATCTTGCATTTGGTTTTCATTTGTATTGTTTTTGCTATTTTCTTGGAAGGAGCGGTTTTCGTACTCCTGGCCTTTGGTTCCTTCTTCCTTGCATGAAAATAAAGTGTAATGCAGAGTATGGTGTTCTATAGTATGATGAAAAATGTCCGAAAGTATTCTAAGATACGATGTCCCCAGACTCCCAAGCTATGGTGGTGTAATAGAAAGGCCTCATTTAAACAGCCTGGAGGAACTGCTTGGCAAATACGATGTTGAAAGTATGATGTGGAGTACCCTAAAGTATTCTAAACTGAAATGTTTCCAGATTTACAAGCCATGGTGGTGTAATAGAGGATCGTCACTTAAACAGCCTGGAGGAACTGTCTGGCAAGTATGAAGTCGTTTGCAACTGCTCAGGTTTTGGTGCCAAAGATCTCGTGGGTGATAGCATCATGACTCCTATCAGGGGGCAGGTGTATAAGGTAAGATATACAGTTAAGGGAGTTATCTGTATATGGTATATAAGCAATGTGGTTGTCTATGTGGTAGGATAGATAGAATAATCCATAAATAGCACTCCGTCGGACACTTCTCTGGCGGCACCTATATGATGTGTTGCAAGAATGATTCAGTGTGCTGGTATGGATGTGGGTGTGGAAGTAGGGATGGGAAATTGAAAAATAACACAGAGAAGACATTGATAACGCTCAGCGGGTCGTCCCCACAACACATGAGAAACTGCCTGGCGGAGCGGAAGAGGAACACTATAATTTATGAACCACTGTACACAGAGAGAGAATGGATTTAACTGTGTACATAAACAGTCTGTACGAAAACCAATGACTGGCTGGCAAATATGACATGGTTTGCATTTGAAGAAGTTTTGGTACTAAGGGTCTCATGGCTGACTACACCATGACAGCCACCAGTGTGCAGGAGTACATTTGATGGATAATGAGGCAAAACGATGGAAAGACATTTATAATAAGGCACAAGGTTGTCTGGTAAGAGAATATTTCAAAATGAAGGTGAATAGATGAGAGGCAAATATCTATCTATCTATATACCTAGGCTGCTTCCCTCAAGGAAAGGGAGGTAGCCGAGACAGGACGACACACTCCCCATTTACTCATCCATTCAAACACATTCATTCGCATCTTAGTCCCAAAGGGGAGAATGGACAGCTCCTCACCGCACCACACCGCACAAGGGTCAACTGCGCAATGCAATCAGTGACATATATATATATATATATATATATATATATATATATATATATATATATATATATATATATATATATTTATATATACATATTTATATATACATATACATATCTATCTATCTATCTATCTATATATTTATATATATATATATATATATATATATATATATATATATATATATATATATATATATATATATATATATATATGTGTGTGTGTGTGTGTGTGTGTGTGATGGAGGAGGGCAGACGGAGGGAAGTCCGAGGAAGAGATGGAGGGATGGAGTGGATATATAAATGTGAGAAGGGTGAGCTGGGAGCCTTGTAGTGAATTGGCGGGGAACAGGGCGACATGGAGGCGATTTGTTTGTGGCCACCCCTTACGGGATTAAGGCCTCTGACAATAGATTGATAGATAGACAGACGATTTACAACTATGTATTTATAATATTAGCATCGACATATTTTGCATCCTTATTCCAGAAGAGGATATTGAGGCTTAGTGTGCAGAATAAATAGCCAAGGAAGAGTAGTTGGGAAGTCTACAAAGCCATTGAGAATACCACAGGAGTAATGCAGCAAAAGAACAGTCGCCTCGCTATCTGCGTGTGCCTGTATTTGACTCTGAATTCAAGCCACGGATGTTGACAATGTCGGCTTGTTTTCATCTTACAGAACCGAGTCACTCTCACAACTTGAAAACAACTTTAATACTTATTCAAAATGGCATGAAATACGAAGAAACTTAAATATTAGGTAGGAATGACTTCGTTGGGTACTGTACAAAGCAACTTACTAATCTGCCTATACTTGGATATTACCTGAGCAGAAATAGGTTAGGAACTGTGGACAGGATAGAATAAATACGCTACTGTGTATCCTGGAATCCTACCATTTCACATGAACTGCTCTGGACGTCTCTCCCTGACTCATAGCCAGCACTCCCCCGTCAGAGAGAAGGCCGATCATTGAAGAGGAACTCAAAGGGGATGTTTACAAAGAAAACTAATTTAATTATCTCTCTCTATGCTTCATTATCTTTATCTCCTACCTTGTTCCTGGAAAGGAAAGCATTCACAGTGTGACAATGATATTACCGAGAAGCTCCGTTGTCTGGTCATACTAACGCCCCTCTATAGCTACAGAAACGCATCTTTAACCTACAGGTCACTGAACTCATGTTCGGACGAGACTCATGCCACAACATCATGAATCTATCATGTTATCCATCTGCCCCAGAATCAACGTCAAGGTGAAATTTGCCACGAAATCTTTGGCACACAAACCTGAAAAACCGTATACCACATCATACTTGCCACCCAGTCGCAAGACATCATACAGACTATAGATAAAAGTAACTCCATCACATCTTTCTGGTTCGTGCTATGAATAGTATTGGATATTTCGTGTAATGCTTTCTGCCTTAACGAATTATTTTGCGTCATTGGCCTCATTATTCTGTGCAATGATACTGATTAATTTTATTTCGACAGCAGAACGATACACACACACACACACACACACACACACACACACATATATATATATATATATATATATATATATATATATATATTGTTACGGAACAGAGAAAGAAAATGTACACTTTAAGTGAGAATACTAAAAATCACTACTGTCCCGTAAAGTTCCAGGTTCAAAACAAAAGAGTTAGATAAAATTACAAGTTAAAGTTTAATGCTCAAACTAACAACAAAACATTCAGGACTCATAAGGATAATGTAATGGCAAAAAACAGGTTAAATATATAGTTAACTGCAATAGCCTCTATTAACACGAAATTAGCAAGAGTAAATTTATCTAAGTCAGCCCTGATAAAATGACAATACTAGATAATACTCAGTGAATGCAAGATATATTATTACAGATACAAAATATTATAAAAAATGACTGACAAAAACACATGAATCACAAAAACCTCACTATAGGCCTAAGAATTAACAACTTGGGCTACACCGTACAAGAAGAAATGCAATAACAGTTACACTCAAATTACACAGCTGCTAGATGGTTGGAGACTTCCTGAGCACTCACAATAATAACTGTACAGGGGAGGACAGAGATGTGAACAAAATGAGGAGTAGATCTAAGTGGCAATAATGTAGAGACTGAGCTCATTATATAGGGGCCGGCAGAGCTTGATACAACTTGTAAGAAGGACGCGCAAATGAAGCTATAGGGGACAAAGAGTTGACAATCCTGTTCTGAACAACAGAAAGAACGACTTACTCTACTATAACGGTAGAAGGGGGGAGTGAGGTAGAACACGCTCGTGATCAAACAGGCAGCACACTGTACGTTAGAATTACACAAAGGATGATGAAATCATAGGCTATGTAACACCTCCCCACAAAGAAAAAGAAATTTACAAAGGAAATTTCTTATTACTCTAAAACAATCTGTCTAAAGTCTAGATAAGCAATCTGCAATAACATTTTCTTTCCCCTTCACATGTTGTATGTCTAATGAATACTCCTGAAGTAGACTCCATCTTGTCAATCTCTGATTTTTATCTTTAAACTTACTAAGGAATTTCAGTGGGTTATGATCGGTATAAATGACTATGGGGTCAAAACCAGAACATAAATAAAATGAAAAATGCTGTAAACCCAAAATCAAGGCCAAAAGCTCTTTCTCAATAGTTGAGTAGTTCTTTTGAGGTGGAGTGAACTTCTTACTGTAATAAGATACAGGATGTTCAATACCTGATCATCCTCTTGCAGCAAAACAGCCCCAGCTCCTGTATCACTTGCATCAACAGCCATCTTAAAAGGCTTAGCAAAATTTGGAGTAGCAGAGCACTGGCTGACTTAATAGGATAGCTTTAAGTTTGTTGAAAGAGGATTCACAGTTATCGGTCCAGACAAATTTAACTCCCTTTTTCAGTAGGTCTGTAAGTGGTGATACAAGAATAGAAAAGTTAAGAACAAATCTCCTGTAATACCTACCATTCCCAAAAATCTTTGTAGCTCTTTCCTACTTTTAGGTCTGGGAAGATCACTTATAACCTGAACCTTAGCTCCTGGTGGTGCAACATGTCCATCACCAATTACGTACCCAAGGTACTGAACTTTAGCTTGACCAAACTCACACTTTGATAAATTAGCTACAAGATTAGCCTGAACCAAACGCTCAAGAAATTTACTGACATGGCATAGGTGATCTTTCCAGTTGTCACTGAAAATTAACACATCATCAATATAAACAACACACCCTGCCAAACCCTCTGTTACAACATTCATGAGCTTCTGAAATGTGGCTGGTGCATTCTTCATACCATATGGCATTACAGAACATGCAAAAGTCTTTCCTAGTGTTACAAAACATGAGATCTCCCTAGCACGTTCAGTCATAGGTACTTGCCAGTATCCCTTTAACAAATCAAACTTACTTATGTACCTAGCCTTTCCGATCTTGTCTATGCAATCTTCCACACGAGGGAGAGGGTAAGTGTCTGTTTTGGTTATCTGATTAACACGTCTGTAGTCGATGCAAAGCCGCTGTGACCCACCTGGCTTAGGGACTAGAGTGACAGGAGAACTCCACTCGCTCTGACATGGCTCAATCATCTTGTGGTCCAACAGGTAGCCAAGCTCCTTCTTGATGAGAGGAACTTTCACTGGGTTCACACGGTAAGGAGGTAGTTTAATTGGCTTTGAGTCTCCAACATCGACATCATGCATCAACACAGTAGTTCTTCCTGGAGTGGCACGGAACACTTGCGGGTACTCCTGCAGTAATGCCGAAAACTCCTGCCTTTCCTCGGGAGGTAGATGAGAAAGCTTAGTCTGGAGATCATTCATGATATCAGGATTCTTCCCCAAACTATCACTCAGGCTCATACTGCATGGGAGAGCTTCACTTGCAGACTCGGGTGGAACAGCTACAGTGCAGACTGGGTTATTTTCGTCCCGCCTGTGATATAACTTTAGCATGTTGATGTGACAAAGTTGCTTGTTCTTTCTACGATCTGGTGTGGCGATGATATAGTTGACATCACTTAGTTTCTTCTCCACGAAATAAGGACCACTAAACTTGGCTTGAAGAGGTTGCCCATGCACTGGTAGCAGAATCAAAACCTGATCTCCTGGCTGAAAGTGGCGTAACCTGGACTTCTTATCATACCAAGTCTTCATTTTCTCCTGAGCAGCTCCTAAATTCTCTCTCGCCAGCTGTAAAGCAGTGGACAGCCGTTCTTTGAACTTCATCACATACGCCAGCAGGTTGACGTCATCTTCCTCCGACAGCCAGCATTCCTTGAGTAGCTTAAGGGGTCCTCTTACTTCATGGCCAAACAGTAGTTCAAAAGGTGAGAAGCCCAGTGATTCATTTGGAGATTCTCTTGCGGCAAATACGATGAATGGAAGACCTTTATCCCAGTCTTTCTGATGTTCCAAACAGTATTTCTTGAGCATCGATTTGAGTGTTTGATGATATCTCTCCAATGCTCCTTGGGTCTGGGGATGGTAAGCTGAAGACGTGATCTGGGTGATGCCCAACTCTTTCAGAGACTGCTTGAAAACATTTGACATGAAATTACTTCCCCGGTCTGACTGTACCTCCTTGGGCAGACCAAACTTTGTGAAGAACCCCAGCATTTCCTTAACCACGTTCTTTGCTGAGATATTTCTAAGTGGAATGGCTTCAGGATAACGAGTAGCCATATCAATCAGGGTCAACATATAAGAAAATCCTGAAGAAGTCTTAGGAAGAGGGCCCACAATATCCACCAACACACGGGTGAAAGGCGCTTCAAAAGGAGGGATGGGAACTAGAGGTGCAACCTTTTCGGTCTGATTACACTTCCCCACAACTTGACAGGTGTGACAAGGCACTTACAATACCAGGAAACATCCCTGAAGATACCTGGCCAGCAGAAGTGTTTCAAAATGCGTGCCACAGTCTTCCTCACTCCAAGGTGTCCTGCCAAACTGGAATCATGAGCCACTCTAATGATATCCTGCCTACAAACACGAGGGATGACAACTTGATGTACAACCTCCCATTCACAGTCGGCTGATGCTATTGGGGTCTCCACTTCCTCATAAGTACTCCTGACTTTATATAATAACAAGTAGAAGCACCAGCTGACTCTTCCTCACTGCAAGCAGAGTTAGCTAGACCTTTCAACTCAGGGTCAGCAACCTGCAACTCAACCAACTCTTGACGAGACAAATTATCAAGACTACGGGGTACTGCCTCATCTGGTGAGTGGTCCAAATTAGCAAGAAAAGTGTCAGCTAGGATAACATCATCATCATCATTATCCTCTAAGTCACCAGTAACTTTAGACTTAGCCCTAGTGACAGCACATGCAGGGAACACATCAGGGACATCACAATCCTGGGTTGCAGCCACTGGCTCACCAGACAACTGAGGAGCTGGACACACCTGACTTCCACCAATATCATTTCCAAGTAAGGAAGTTACACCTGACATTGGGAGTGTCTCCAACCAACCCAACCATAACGGAACCATTAACAAAAGCAGACTCTAAATTCACTCTGCACAGAGGGACAGAGAAGTAATTATTCCCTACACCTTGTAAGATTACAGTTTCATCAGAGGAATTAACATTAGAGCCTAGAACACTGGTCAGCATAAGGGATTGGCAAGCACCTGTATCACGATATATTTGAACTCATTTCCTGTCATTAATGTCCTGAGGACTGACAAAACCATCAGACAGGAAATTAGCACATGACTCTTGAGAGTGTCACCCACGTTACTGCTCAAAGAGGAGCTCCATCATGAGAATTTAAGTTACCCTCAAAGCCAGGTTCAGTTAACTCAGTTAAAGAATTCTGGGAACTCTCAAGGGTGGACACTAGACCAATTGACTGAATATATTTAAAGACTCCTTTTTGTTCACATCACGCTGTCTCCTGAAACATTTCTCCTTAGTATGACCAAGCTTACTACAATAAGTACATTTACTTTTCTGAAATCTAGAGGTGAAGCTGGTATTTACTTCCTGAGAAACATCATCTTTATTCTCTTTCCTGTTACCTGTACTCTGAGTAGGGGCAACGTACTTACTCTCAGCTTTCCCTTTTTCTTTAGAATATCTCCTGTGAGTAAGAACATACTCATCAGCTAAAACTGCAGCATCAGACAAATGATCTATTCTTTTCTCATCAAGATATAGGCTTACATCTTTACTAATACACCTTTTGAAGTCCTCCAGCAAAATCATCTGCTTAAATTTACCAAAATCAGAATCCACATTCTTAGAATTTAACCACTGCTCTAACAGATCTTCTTTGATTTTTGCATACACAACATGGGATTGCTTATCTTGCTTGTAAGTTGTCCTAAATTTTACTCAATAGGCTTCAGGAACAAGCTCATAGGCCTTAAGAATCAAGCTCTTAACTACATCATAATTATCAGATTGATCCTGAGGCAAAGATGCATAAGTTACTTGAGCTTTACCGGTGAGAACAGTTTGAAGGAGTACTGGCCAATACTTTTTGGGCCAATTAAAACCTGTAGCTACCCTCTCAAACAACTGAAAATACTTTGTTAAATCAGATTCATTAAAAGGAGGGACAAGTTTAACATTTTTAGCCACATCAAAATCGTCAGAGCTAGATGATCCAGTTCCACCTTGTTTCATGCGATACTCATGGTCTGCCTGAATCCTGGCAAGTTCAACTTGTGCGTGTATCTGTGCCTCCTGAATACGAGCCTCCGCCTCCTTAGCACGAGACTCCTGCAGGGCTAGCTGGGACTTAGCTAATTCAATCTGCGTTTGCTCATTTGGAGGAGTTACATTAAACAAGCTTTCAATAATCATGTCAACAATTTGATCTTTAGAATGATGAGAGCGAACAGCAATTCCCAATTGTTGAGCAACAAGCTTAAGTTCATTCTTTGTTCTGTTTTCTACATCACACACTGTTTGCACATTTGACAAAAAATCTTTGGCTTCATCAAGTGTAGAAATAGTAGACATCATGAATAAATCAC
>NC_137009.1:5790522-5796310 GCF_032717465.1 Coenobita brevimanus
CGGACATAAGGCGTGATGCTGTGTTTGAACCAGGGTCGCATACTGAAGTATGCTTGCACCCTGTCGGCTTAAGGCGATGCCAATGACACTTTATTCACAGACTACACACACATCCAAAGCCATTACAACGCTACAATCACTCTCACAAGCACTTCGCACCCTACATAGTCTCTATCAGACAGCCTAAGCCACTGGGTAGAGATATTTTGGTTGTATCGCCCCTGTTTCAATAGGGATAGGCCGGTCCTGCACTGGACATGAACGGCTGCTGCTGATATATATATATATATATATAAAGAAAAGATAGATAGATAGATCGATAGATAGAGATAGATAACTATATAGATAGATATAGATAAAGACTGATAGATAATTATAATCAATAAATTGCAAAGGTACCGGTATTGCTGGAAGGTGATCTGAGATTAAGTGAAGGCCTTCAATTATATCGCTATGGCCTTTTCATGCTAAGAGATGGAATTATCAGAGTTACAGCCATTTCTCTCTCTCTCTCTCTCTCTCTCTCTCTCTTTCAGTAAAAGCGATGCGGGATGACTATAATATCTTTCCCTTATTCTTTCTGCAGAACAGTTCATAGTTACGACAGTGACTTGACTGTATTATTTTTTCTTGACTCCTGCCCTAGCCTTATATGAAATAAGCTGCGCTGAATTATTAAAAATTATCATTTTAGGTTCGAGCACCTGGAGTACAGGAACTTCTACTTCAACGACAACGACACGTTCATTATTCCTGGCATGGAGCTGGTGACTCTGGGTGGAACAAAGCAGTTTGATAGCTACAATGCTGAAGTTGATAAAATTACGATTCGCTGTCCATCTGGGCTTAAGCGAGTCACTGAACTACTACCTAGTCCCTGAAGGATGCCCAGGTGAGGTACTTAATCATTTGTTCATCTTGCCCATCCATCCATCCATCTATCTGTCTATCTGTTTATCCATTTATCTGTTTGTCTGGCAGTGAAGACGGTTTGCTCTTCCCATGTTTGATCCCAATGTGCACGAATGGGGAACCAGCCTGCATAAGGAACCAAGCTAAGCCCAGATTGAGGAAGTACCAGCCGTGCATTAACGGCTCTCAACATTTTACATCCACTGAAAGTACTCTTAGCAGCGAACAATGGCATCAGCACAACACTGCGCTTCTGGAGATACACATCTTCCTTTTTCTCTCCGAAGGCCTGCAGTTACTCTGGACGGCCAGTTTGACTTACTCCACATACCCTGCAGACACAGACTGCATCCCTAGATCCATACAGATACACATGCCCCAAATGCCAAGAACTTTACATTACAGGCAGCTGGACAGTCAAATGCAGCAGCTACATGCCTAGATGGCTGCATATTTGCATTTTATGTTTGCTGTCATACAAACAAATTACATTAACACCAAACATGTGGATGCAAACAAGGCAAACGTTCACACATCCCTCAAAATAGAAAAACACACTTTAAATAAATCACAAATACACACACATCAATGGGCTATTATCACAATGATTACAGCATTAGCTTAACCCGCCACAGCCTTGCCGAATTTTTCACCAATGACCCCCCAAGTCACTGGCTGATTTTGGATTTTTATTTTGGCTCAAACCTCCGCTTTTTGTGAGAAAAAATGGAACAATCACAATAACGTGCTCAATTGAGCTTATAAGTGAGGTATACAGGTGTGTCCCTTTGAACACCTGGTACATATGTTCTCTGAAGCCACGCTGCTGCCTATCACGTTTTCTATGGTAGCGATAACTCTTGCAAACCACTAAGAATGGAGGTAGATATGTTGTTCATTTGGTACAATTTATATGTAGTACAAGGAATATATTGGTTTTCACACAATAATATAGGCGATATAAGCGTTGTTTCACTCACTGAACACATCCAACATACCACGCATCTTCCTTTAAACTGACATTACCTCCTCATCGTACTTCTGCTCGTTTCTTCCCCTCTGGCGCCATGTAATCATTTGTCCTCCACATCATCATCGACTGGTGAATCATACTAGCCTTAATATTTGTCATCAGAGAGACTGTTGGCACAACATGTCTTTACTGCCCAGGTCACTGCTAACAGATGAGTTACTGAGACAATGGCATGAGGGGGGAGGGGGATGTCACGCTTGGTCAGGCAGTGTCGCCACCTGGTGGCAGGTAGAGGAAGGTCCCCCACATATGGCTGCACTGAAAACCACCCACAAAACTTGAAAAATGTGCAAATGACGGATCTAGCAGTTTCAGAACATACTGAGTATGTTGACGGGTGTCAGCATGAAAAAAGGATCTGATGTATGCCATACGTTGATGGAACAGTGCCGGGTTAACTTCCTTCCACATCATAGTGACCTACCAATAATAACAGACTACGCTTAAAAGTCAACACTCTACGTCAAGTACACTATAGTTGGACAAGGCAGAACAAACATAAGAGGGGTGGCCTGATAACCCATATATCCCAAGAAATAGTATCCACAAACACTACACAACAAAATGTACATGTTCCCCAATGACAGTATTAAAGAAATAACAGTAATATAGATCCAAATATCCAATGAGGCACAGAACATATTAAACATAATCACATGCCTCCACTTGCAACATGCACTCAGGATACTGGAGGGCTATGTATCTACCTACCTACTTATTGCCAGATGCCTTCATCCCGTAAGGGGTGGCCACAGGAACAAATTGCACTCCATGTCACTCTGTCCCCCGCCATTTCACTGCCCTGGCTTCACACACCCCTCTCTCATTATGCCTCTCCACTCCATCCCTCCATCTCATTCTTCCCCTCCCCCCTCACTCTCTCCCCCTCCACCCTCACTCACATACATTCTCCTCATCAGTCTCTCTCTCTCTCTCCATCTTCACCACTAGGCCAAACCACTTTAATGTGTTTCCTCCTAATGCTTCCTATCACATCCACATCCACACCACAATACTCCATTTCTTCATTTGTCGGTCTCCCTCTCCACGTGACTCCACATGCTCCCCCTCACGTAACTCATTTCCACTGGTTCTCGCTTTTGACTTCCCTGTCCCTCCAACAAGGTCCAAACTTCACTTCCATACGTTAAAATTGGTATCCACCAATACTGTCATGTAGTAGCTTTTTCACTTCCTTGCTCACTTCCCTGTTTCTTATCACTGCTTTCAAGGAACCAGAATCCCTTCTTCTCTGCTGCACCCTTTCAAGCACTTCACCCTCTGAACTTCCATCTTTACTCATCCACACTACCCAAGTTATTTAAATGCACTCCACATTCTCCATTTCCTCCTCATCCAACCTCACTGTTACATTCACTGACTTCACTTGTCTAGAAGACCATCACTTTAACCTTCCCTACATTCACCTTTAGATTCCGTTTCTTACACACTGTCTCAAACTCATCCTTCAAGCCTTGCAGCTCCCCTTCGTCTTCCATTTAACAACACAGTATCATTTGCAAACAACAGTGCAGGAAGTTCCCAAACACTGGAGAACATCCCTAATAAATTAATAGTTGCTGATTTCAATGAACACACACACACACACACACACACACACACACACACACACACACACACACACACACACACACACACACACACACACACACACACACACACACACACACACACACACACACACACACACACACACACACACACACACACACACACACACACACACACACACACACACACACACACACACACACACACACACACACACACACACACACACACACACACACACACACACACACACACACACACACACACACACACACACACACACACACACACACACACACACACACACACACACACACACACACACACATGAATAAAAACACAGACACGCCATACCTCAACATGACCTCAGCACAGAACCAGTGACAACCTCCTCCTCCAGCCTCACATTATGCACCTCTAAGGTAGCATCTCTTAACACCTTGGAAGTAGTTCATGCCCTCTCATCAGACCATCTTTCATTAATTTATCATATAAAATAAAAGCAAATCCGGTCAGAGGGAGGAAAACTTTACTAACCACAAAAAAAAGGCAACTGAGCCTGGTTAACGAAACCCATGGAACAAACACTAGATAGTTTAAGCTGGACTCTTTGCAGACAATTACAAAACTGTTACCACCTTCTACCTAATTATTACAAGGACCATCAAATGATACCTGTCGAAAGGCAACACCAAAAACTTTAATCCTAATTTCTCCCCTCAAACAGAAACAACTCATTAAAGATGGAAACAATTCAAAGTAAAAATCAAACTCGCCACATGAGAACAAACTAGGAAGAGGTACCAAGAGAGTAATTGATCAAGAAAGTGCTCAAGCAAGACAGATGGAAAAACTTCTGGACACAACCTTGATCATCAGAACAAAAAAAACGAGTTTTCTAATGAAGAACAATAAAAAATATCCACATATCCCAAAACTTACACAACCAGCCCAGAAAGCTTTTCTGTAAAGTGGTGGAACTATCCCAAGAAAAGAATATGAAAATAGATTTTAAAAAATGTATTACTAATCAATAAGGCTCCGAAATCAGGATTCCTCTAAGCACAGCCATAAGAAAAAGAGAAATCAAGGAGGAAAAAACCCAACCGCCATATACGTCACGGATACTTTGGCAAATGATCAAAAGCATGTAAAATTCTAAATCCAAAGTAAAACCACTAAGTAAACCTTTCGAACATCTACTTAAAAACCTGTTGGCCAACTATCTACGAAGAATAAACGTTGTCACTGAGAATCTTCACCTTCTACGCTTGATACCAAATACCTTATACACAAAAAAAAAGCAATCATCATATCTATACTCAACCAGGAAATCCCCAGTTTTCCTGCATCATCATCATGTAAGATGATGTTTGCCTTTCGAACTGCGAATGGACGGCTAGTGTCAGGGGCGGATGAGCACAGGTACCTTTAGGATGGTTACTTATGAGCAGCTTTTACACTGAAAACATCCCAGGAGTAGAGGGTGTTTTCTAATCCGCAAAACACAAACTCCAGTCCCATCAATTGACGGTGCTGTCTTTTCTCCTAAGATGGAAATTAGGGCTGCAGTTGGCTAATTTGAGAAACCTGTAGGACGGCTGGAGTCATGTACTTCCTGTGGGGAAATTATTAAAGCGGAAAAGTGAAGCTACGATCCAGGGACTACGTGCATTCACTGGAAGCCTCTTGGTGGTATGGTATCATTCCTTCTGACAAGGTAAGATGGCTGTCCTTGCCAGTCTGCAAAGGGAAAAAGAAAAATCAACATTACTGCAGCAGCTATCATAGCCTAGTGTTGTTGAGTGTGCGAGGGATTCTCATGGTCATTTAATACATTTAGTGTAAAAATTACTAAAAAGTTTCAGACATCTAAGCAATCTGGATTCACGTTCCAAGAAATACACAGTTGATTTAAGACAGATGTCTGTCTTGAGTTTTGGCAGAGACTGGCAGCATCTTTTGTGGATTTCTAAGGTTTCAAACTCTACAAATCAAAATGCATTTTGGAAACTCCTTTGAGTCCATTGGCTCCCTGCATGGATTAATAGGCACATAAGTGGCCTGTATTCCAAAAAAACTGACTGTCAGGTGTGAGGAGAGAACTTGTGGGGAAATCTTTCCAGTAAGTCTTGAAGCAAGGCAGGGATGAATCCTTTCCACTTGACTTTTCAACACAAGCATGGACTTTGTACTGAGATGGGCTGTGTCACTGTGGACTGGCCATTATTTGGTTATTGACTTTCACATTGCCGATGTTCCAGTTATCCA
>NC_137009.1:5796410-5803910 GCF_032717465.1 Coenobita brevimanus
TCCTTTTCTACTTTGATGGCTTTGTAACTATTTCTTCTTACTGATAAAAAGCAGATCTCTTCGCTCTGACTTCCTTCTCCAATTCCACCCTAGACGATTCCAGTGTTGTTCCTCCATCACTTCCCTCTTCTGACTTCCTCATGCCTGACATAAAATTTCTTCAGCTCATGTATTTTCTACCATCACTGGCCTTAATACTAACAAGGCATATAGGCCTGATGGAGTCCCTCCTGTTGTCCTCAAGAACTGTACCTCTGTGCTTACACCCTGCCTAGGTAAACTTTTTCGCCTTTGTCTTTCAACTTGTACCTTTCCTTCTTGCTGGAAGTTTGCTCTCATTCAGCCAGTCCCAAAGAAGGGTGACCATTCCCAACCCTCTATTGTCCAGTTGCTTTATCATCCCAGTCTCAAAAGCCTTCGAGACAATCCTTAACACAAAAATTTTAAAGCATCTTTCCCATCACAACCTTCTTTCTAATCGTCATCTGTCAAGGATGCTACACTGGTGACCTTCTCACCTACCTTTAAGATTCCTGGTCATCCTTCTTTCAGAACTTGCCACCATAGCTTTACATCTCAAAGGCTTTCTGATCGAATCTGCTATTAATCTTTCACTCGAAACGCCCTCTTATGGTTTCTATCCTTTCTATCTGTGCCTTCACTCATAGCTTCCTTTCTAGTCATTCTAAAGCTGCTGTTGTAGACGGCCATCGTTGTTCTCCTAGATCTATCAACAGTTGTGTTCCTCAGGGTTTTGTCCTATCACCAACTCTCTTCCTTTTATTCATCAGTGTCTTTCTAAGTTGTATATCTATCCCTATTCACTGGTACACTGATGATTCCACCCACTTTTCCATTCGGTTCCCACAACGTTCATCTTAACAGTTACTTTCAACAAACAAAGGATGAGGCTATAGTACACCTTAATGTCTGACTTGGTTCGTATCTCTGGCTGCAAAAGAATCTTTATTGTTTTAAATGCATCAAAGACTAAATTTTCAAACCTATCAACCTGACAAAATTTTCCACAGGAGTACCCCCCTAATGTTTGATAATATCCAGTTTAATCCTGCATCATCCTTGAACTTGCTTTGGGTTTCATTTACTCGGAATTTATCTTGGAAAGATCATATTGCATCTGTTGTATAATCTGTTTCCTAAAGGTTATGTGTGCTAAACCGGACTCGTTACCTCTCCTTTTCCCCTGCACAGTTGTTGACTTTATACATAGGTATTTATTCATCCCTGTGGTAGAGTATAACTCTCGTGTGTGGGGAGGCTTCCCACATACAGCTCTTCTCAATAGGGTGGAGTCAAAGAAGTGTTTTTCATCTCATTAACTCTCCTCCTCTTACTGGCTTCCTTTAACCTGTGTCTCTTCGCCGCACTGTTCCTCTTTATCTCTTCTCTATTCCTATTTCATTGGCCACTGCTCCTCTCAACTGTCTGTTTCTATCCCTCCACCTCTACGACGGATGCATAGCACCCATCTAGCAACAAACTCTCATCCCTTTTCTGTCCAACCCTCTAATGCAAGAGTTACTCCCAGTACTTCATTTATGCACAGGTCAGCTCTGGAACTGTCTCCTTCTATCTGTATTTCCTACTTCCTATGATCTCCAGTCTATCAAACGTAGTGTGTCCAGGCATCTCCAAAATGAACGGATCTTGGTATTTGGTTTTCTACTTGTATTGTTTTTTACATTTTCTTGGAAGGAGCGGTTTTCGGCAATTCTGGCCTTTGGTTCCTTCTTCCTTGCATGAAAATAAAGTGTAATGCAGAGTATGGTGTTCTATAGTATGATGAAAAATGTCCGAAAGTATTCTAAGATACGATGTCCCCAGACTCCCAAGCTATGGTGGTGTAATAGAAAGGCCTCATTTAAACAGCCTGGAGGAACTGCTTGGCAAATACGATGTTGAAAGTATGATGTGGAGTACCCTAAAGTATTCTAAACTGAAATGTTTCCAGATTTACATGCTTTCATGGTGGTGTAATAGAGGATCGTCACTTAAACAGCCTGGAGGAACTGTCTGGCAAGTATGAAGTCGTTTGCAACTGCTCAGGTTTTGGTGCCAAAGATCTCGTGGGTGATAGCATCATGACTCCTATCAGGGGGCAGGTGTATAAGGTAAGATATACAGTTAAGGGAGTTATCTGTATATGGTATATAAGCTATTGTATTGTCTATGTGGTAGGATAGATAGAATAATCCATAAATAGCACTCCGTCGGACACTTCTCTGGCGGCACCTATATGACAGTTGCAAGAATGATTCAGTGTGCTGGTATGGATGTGGGTGTGGAAGTAGGGATGGGAAATTGAAAAATAACATGAGAAGACATTGATAACGCTCAGCGGGTCGTCCCCACAACACATGAGAAACTGCCTCATGGAGCGGAAGAGGAACACTATAATTTATGAACCACTGTACACAGAGAGAGAATGGATTTAACTGTGTACATAAACAGTCTGTATGAAAACCAATGACTGTATTGGCAAATATGACATGGTTTGCATTTGAAGAAGTTTTGGTACTAAGGGTCTCATGGCTGACTACACCATGACAGCCACCACAGTGTGCAGGAGCACATTTGATGGATAATGAGGCAAAACGATGGAGTGACATTTATAATAAGGCACAAGGTTGTCTGGTAAGAGAATATTTCAAAACACAGGTGAATAGATGAGAGGCAAATATCTATCTATCTATAAATTTAGGCTGCTAGCCTCAAGGAAAGGGAGGTAGCCGAGACAGGACGACACACTCTCCATTTACTCATCCATTCAAACACATTCATTCGCATCTTAGTCCCAAAGGGGAGAATGGACAGCTCCTCACCGCACCACACCGCACAAGGGTCAACTGTGCAACGTAATCAGTGACGTATATATATATATATATATATATATATATATATATATATATATATATATATATATATATATATATATTTATATATACATATTTATATATACATATACATATCTATCTATCTATCTTATCTATATATTTATATATATATATATATATATATATATATATATATATATATATATATATATATATATATATATATATATATATATGTGTGTGTGTGTGTGTGTGTGTGTGATGTGGTGATGAGGCAGACGGAGGGGAAGGCCGAGGATGAGATGGAGGGATGGAGTGGAGAGATATATGTGAGAAGGGTGAGCTGGGAGCCTTGTAGTGAATTGGCGGGGAACAGGGCGATATGGAGGCGATTTGTTTGTGGCCACCCTTACGGGATTAAGGCCTCTGACAATAGATTGATAGATAGAGTCAGACGATTTACAACTATGTATTTATAATATTAGCATCGACATATTTTGCATCCTTATTCCCCAGAAGAGGATAATGAGGCTTAGTGTGCAGAATAAATAGCCACAGGGTAGAGTAGTTGGGAAGTCTACAAAGCCATTGAGAATACCACAGGGTAATGCAGCAAAAGAACAGTCACCCTTGCCATTCGCGTGTGCCTGTATTTCTGACTCTTGAATTCAAGCCACGGATGTTGACAATGTCGGCTTGTTTTTCATCTTATGAACCGAGTCACTCTCACAACTTGAAAATAACTTTAATACTTATTCAAAATGGCATGAAATACGAAGAAACTTAAATATTAGGTAGGAATGACTTCGTTGGGTACTGTACAAAGCAACTTACTAATCTGCCTATACTTTGGATATTACCTGGAGCAGAAATAGGCTAGGAACTGTGGACAGGATAGAATAAATACGCTACTGTGTATCCTGGAATCCTACCACTTCACATGAACTGCTCTGGACGTCTCTCCCTGACTCATAGCCAGCACTCCCCCGTCAGAGAGAAAGGCCGATCATTGAAGAGGAACTCAAAGGGGATGCTTACAAAGAAAACTAATTTAATTATCTCTCTCTATGCTTCATTATCTTTATCTCCTACCTTGTTCCTGGAAAGGAAAGCATTCACAGTGTGACAATGATATTACCGAGAAGCTCCGTTGTCTGGTCATACTAACGCCCCCTCTATAGCTACAGAAACGCATCTTTAACCTTAACAGGTCACAGGTCACACTCACTCATGTTCGGACGAGACTCATGCCACAACATCATGGAATCTATCATGTTATCCATCTGCCCCAGAATCAACGTCAAGGTGAAATTTGCCACGAAATCTTTGGCACACAAACCTGAAAACTGTATACCACATCATACTTCCCGTACACCCAGTCGCAAGACATCATAAGCAGACTATAGATAAAAGTTTAATGCTCCAACTAACAACATCTTTCTGGTTCGTGCTATAAGAATAGTATTGGATATTTCCTGTGTAATATTTCGCTTAACTGCTTTCTGCCTTAACGAATTATATTTATCTAAGTCATTGGCCTCATTATTCTGTGCAATGATACTGATTAATTTTATTTCCCTGACAGCAGAACGATACACACACACACACACACACACACACACACACACAGGTATATATATATATATATATATATATATATATATCATATATTGTTACGGAACAGAGAAAGAAATGTACACTTTAAGTGAGAATACTAAAAATCACTACTGTCCCGTAAAGTTCCAGGTTCAAAACAAAAAGAGTTAGATAAATTACAAGTTAAAGTTTAATGCTCAAACTAACAACAAAACATTCAGGACTCATAAGGATAATGTAATGGCAAAAAACAGGTTAAATATATAGTTAACTGCAATAGCCTCTATTAACACGAAATTAGCAAGAGTAAATTTACCTCTAAGTCAGCCCTGATAAAATGACAATACTAGATAATACTCAGTGAATGCAAGATATATTATTACAGATACAAAATATTATAAAAAATGACTGACAAAACACATGAACACATTCATCAAATAGAACCTCACTATAGGCCTGTAAGAATTAACAACTTGGGCTACACCGTACAAGAAGAAATGCAATAACAGTTACACTCAAATTACACAGCTGCTAGATGGTTGGAGACTTCCTGAGCACTCACAATAATAACTGTACAGGGGAGGACAGAGATGTGGAACAAAATGAGGAGTAGATCTAAGTGGCAATAATGTAGAGACTGAGCTCATTATATAGGGGCCGGCAGAGCTTGATACAACTTGTAAGAAGGACGCGCAAATGAAGCCATAGGGACAAAGAGTTGACAATCCTGTTCCCTGAACAACAGAAAGAACGACTTACTCTACTATAACGGTAGAAGGGGGGAGGGAGGTAGAACACGCTCGTGATCAAACAGGCAGCACACTGTACGTTAGAATTACACAAAGGATGATGAAATCATAGGCTATGTAACACCCCCCCACAAAGAAAAAAGAAATTTACAAAGGAAATTTCTTATTACTCTAAAACAATCTCTAAAGTCTAGATAAGCAATCTGCAATAACATTTTCTTTCCCCTTAATATGTTGTATGTCTAATGAATACTCCTGAAGTAGACTCCATCTCTTTGTCAATCTCTGATTTTTATCTTTAAACTTACTAAGGAATTTCAGTGGGTTGCGATCGGTATAAATGACTCAGTGGGGTCAAAAACCAGAACATAATAAAATGAAAAATGCTGTAAAACCCAAAATCAAGGCCAAAAGCTCTTTCTCAATAGTTGAGTAGTTCTTTTGAGGTGGAGTGAACTTCTTACTGTAATAAGATACAGGGGTGTTCAATACCCTGATCATCCTCTTGGTGCAGCAAAACAGCCCCAGCTCCTGTATCACTTGCATCAACAGCCATCTTAAAAGGCTTAGCAAAATTTGAGAGAAGAGCACTGGACTGACTTAATAGGATAGCTTTAAGTTTGTTGAAAGAGGATTCACAGTTATCGGTCCAGACAAATTTAACTCCCTTTTTTCAGTAGGTCTGTAAGTGGTGATACAAGAATAGAAAAGTTAAGAACAAATCTCCTGTAATACCTACCATTCCCAAAAATCTTTGTAGCTCTTTCCTACTTTTAGGTCTGGGAAGATCACTTATAACCTGAACCTTAGCTCCTGGTGGTGCAACATGTCCATCACCAATTACGTACCCAAGGTACTGAACTTTAGCTTGACCAAACTCACACTTTGATAAATTAGCTACAAGATTAGCCTGAACCAAACGGGCTCAAGAAATTTACTGACATGGCATAGGTGATCTTTCCAGTTGTCACTGAAAATTAACACACGCCATCAATATAAACAACACACCCTGCCAAACCCTCTGTTACAACATCTTCATGAGCTTCTGAAATGTGGCTGGTGCATTCTTCATACCATATGGCATTACAGAACATGCAAAGTCTTTCCTAGTGTTACAAAACATGAGATCTCCTAGCACGTTCAGTCATAGGTACTTGCCAGTATCCCTTTAACAAATCAAACTTACTTATGTACCTATCCTTTCCGATCTTGTCTATGCAATCTTCCACACGAGGGAGAGGGTAAGTGTCAGTTTTGGTTATCTGATTAACACGTCTGTAGTCAGATGCAAAGCCGCTGTGCACCACCTGGCTTAGGGACTAGAGTGACAGGAGAACTCCACTCGCTCTGACATGGCTCAATCATCTTGTGGTCCAACAGGTATAGCCAAGCTCCTTCTTGATGAGAGGAACTTTCACTAAGCTCACACGGTAAGGAGGTAGTTTGAATTGGCTTTGAGTCTCCAACATCGACATCATGCATCAACACAGTAGTTCTTCCTGGAGTGGCAACGGAACACTTGGCGGGTACTCCTGCAGTAATGCCGAAAACTCCTGCTACTTTCCTCGGAGGCAAAGATGAGAAAGCTTAGTCTGGAGATCATTCATGATATCAGGATTCTTCCCCAAACTATCACTCAGGCTCATACTGCATGGGAGAGCTTCACTTGCAGACTCGGGTGGAACAGCCACAGTGCAGACTTGTTTTTTTTTGTCCCGCCTGTGATATAACTTTAGCATGTTGATGTGACAAAGTTGCTTGTTCTTTCTACGATCTGGTGTGGCGATGACATAGTTGACATCACTGAGTTTCTTCTCCACGAAATAAGGACCACTAAACTTGGCTTGAAGAGGTTGCCCATGAACTGGTAGCAGAATCAAAACCTGATCTCCTGGCTGAAAGTGGCGTAACCTGGACTTCTTATCATACCAAGTCTTCATTTTCTCCTGAGCAGCTCCTAAATCTCTCTCTCGCCAGCTGTAAGCAGTGGACAGCCGTTCTTTGAACTTCATCACATACGCCAGCAGGTTGACGTCATCTTCCCTCCGACAGCCAAAGCATTCCTTGAGTAGCTTAAGGGGTCCTCTTCTTAGCTTCATGGCTCAAACAGTAGTTCAAAGGTGAGAAGCCCAGTGCATTCATTTGGAGATTCTCTTGCGGCAAATACGATGAATGGAAGACCTTTATCCCAGTCTTTCTGATGTTCCAAACAGTATTTCTTGAGCATCGATTTGAGTGTTTGATGATATCTCTCATCAATGCTCCTTGGGTCTGGGGATGGTAAGCTGGAAGACGTGATC